>NC_074710.1:6179595-6479595 GCF_024334085.1 Lutzomyia longipalpis
CATTGAATTTTGTAAGATTTAGCAATTTCCCATCAAAGTCTTTGTAAAGGACGAACCAGTCGAGCCCTACAAAAACACATCCCCGCAAAAGCAGGATTGTTCGTTGGAAATTCTCCTTTTTATCCTTGTGAATAATCCACGGAAATGTCTTCTGATTCTCCATGTGTGTTCTTGAAATCTATATTTTTTCTTTATTTTACGAAAAATCTGATTGTCTATTCTTTTTTTCTTATGCTTTTTATTTGTGATTATTCTTTTGTTCTGATAATTACTGGATTAAGCAGACATTTATTCACTTGAATCGACTACGTCTCGATTTAATTGTAGATTCTTCTTCAAGAACTTGAGAAGAATTTCCTTCTTTTATATTTTTAGGTTAAAGTCTGACCTAATAATGATTCTTTCAATTATTTCTTTGAAACTTGAAATTTTGGGGTAATGTTTCATGTTTCAGTCCAAAAGGTTATTTTGAATCTTTTCTGTTGTTCATTCAGTTCAATATTCTGACTTCCACAGAAATGGTTACAAATTGAAAGTTTTTATAAGAACTAGGAAAGTCTTCTGTTGATTTCAATGTCATTGTCGTCTTCTTGGTCTCAAGGTTTTTGTTGAAATCTTTGTTCCTCTGATACTTTTATTGAAAACATTGGTATAATGTTGTCTTCGAGTTCTCTTTCATCAAAACATTTTACTCGAAATTTCCGGACTTTCCTATTTTGAAATAGACAGTTATAGATAGATAGGATAGCTAGATAGACGTTTATTTTCACTAATTTCGTCTGCCGCCAACTTCTACTAGGAAAAATTTTGTTCTAGACGTCTTCCTTCATCGTTAAGTGAGATTTATTTGGTGTATTTGTGCTAGATAGAGTATAATGTAGTGTAGTTAGGTCTCCTAGAATTAAAAGAAAGTATTTTAGGGTAATATTTCATGAAATTAAAAGAAATAATTTCATGAAACTGTACTAGGTATCCGTACCCGGTGAATCCACCGGCACCTACGATGGTGATGCCACCGTATCAGCAGCAGATGCCATTGGTTAGCTACCCGAATTTGCCGCAGTACCAGGGAGTTCCGGCCCCGGATTTCAATGGAGCTCCATGGCCAGGACCACCAGTTAGCTTCCCCAATGCTATTAATATGAACATGATGCCGCAGGGGTTGCAACAGATGAACATGGAACCGCAGCCACGGGAACGAGAACCACCAATTCCGGGTACGAATCCAGAGCCACCGGAGCCGGTGAGACAGATGAGCCCCATTCGACGGGCACCTGAGCGTTTCCAATTGGGCCTGGCGCAAATGCTTGAGGACAACTATGTGGAGGTAAAAGAGAAGATTGCTGAATTGACGTCGAGAGATAGTATTTTGTTGCGATGCAAGAAGGCCATTGATGCAATGCGTGGGGATTCCAAGACCACAAATGCCTTCATCTATGTGCCAATGATGATGCCCAAGGATGTTGTAGATGGATCCCCGGTGGGAAAGTTTCATCATCTTACATTCCCATGGACAGCAGGTAAGTGCGAAGTTGAAAAGCACTTCGTCACCCTCTCCAGTGCCCGTAGTCGTGAGGTTGCCCTGAAGTTGGGTATGAGTGCTGCACGAATTCTCAATAAACTCAAAGTCCAAGATGTCCAGGATAAGATATCCAATACGAGCGCCCAGAAAGATGCAGATGTGGGCCTGGTTGCCCAAAATACAGTGGCCATTCAAACGGAAGGTTTTGAGTGCCCGAAATGCTTGAAGAGGGATCTAACAACATTCTGGGATTCTGCCGCTCAAACTGAACCACTTCCAGCAACGCCGACAATTAAGGATCTACTTCCCGACTATGATGATATGGCTATTAATATGATGAGGCGCTTTGGGCAACAGCAACGGGATATTCTAATCTATTTTATGCGCTTAATTGAGCGTCCGGACTATGTGACGCCCTACCATGTTAGCACTCTAACGTCTCGTCTTCAGGATTTACCCAAAAATATGTTTTCGCAGATACGACAGGCACCGCAGTCATCGTACATTGTAGCACCTTCATCTGATTTCCGTAGATTTTAAACAGATAAATCTCAAAGCTGTTTTTCATGCATATTGGTATCTTCTACTATAATTATGGAACCACAAAGGCTCCAGAATTTCAATGAAAAAATAAATAAAAATGTAATTCTTCTATTGCACCAAATTGTTTTGTTTCTCTTTTCGTTTCTCGTGGACTGTTTTGGGTGTCGTGTTTTAGTGATTTTTAAACCAAAGTTTAATTGTTAGGCGACGGTTAGTAATATTATTTTTGTATTCAGTTCAATTCGTACTGAACTTCTTGCCGGATTAGGTTCGAAAACACGCGAAGACCGAGAACTTTTTTTTTGTATATAGTCAAAACAGTTAAAGATTTTTTTAAATTGATGTTTCATCGATGTTTTGCTTTATTTAAAAGTTTATTTTACCTTATAAAAAAAGCAAAACGTCGCTAGTAAAATCAAAGAAGCTGTATGCGATTTTAACTACCACTCTGCTTCCAAAAAAAAAATTACACGAAATCACAGTCACTAAACATTTCTAATTTTGACTTTTAATGAAACTTTGTTTCAGATGTTTCATAATGTCAGTTCTGTAAAAAAAAATCATTTAAAGTCATTTTCTTTTTGAAAATTAACTCCTTAGTATCAAACTAAAAGGTTTAAAAGGAATAATTCCAAACATCAGAGCTTGAACTGCCTAATATGTGACTAGTGGTCTCAATTTGCCGGATTTAGGAAACTTTGTTTCTTAAATCATTACTCATTCATTGAGTTTTAGAAAATGTACATAAAACATTTTTTTCTTCATTTTATTACACAAAAACTGACAAAATTGCAATGTTTTTGCTTCTTATTGAATTGAGGAAAAACAATTAATCGTAAGGAAGTGTTTTTAGTGTCCGGTTAGTTTGTTTGAAATATTTTAATAATTTCAGAATATAAAGAATAAACTGCATGAGTCGAAAGACACATTTTCCTCAAGAAATAGTATAAAAAGTTTAGTCAAGGATCCCGGAATCTCTCTATAGAAAAAATATCAACAAAACAGTAAGTAAATTAGCATAAAATATTAAGTACTTAATATTGTAGTTATTTTTCAGCTCTTTTAAAATATTTTTCATAGAAAAACTGGTTAGATATTCACGCCAAAGAAGGAAAGGAAGAAAAAAATCATCTTTAAGCTGTTCTTCACACTTTTAACTTCTTCACATCAACTCATTGATTCGAAATAAACAATTTTAAGGAATTTCTGATTTTCTTTATTATTTTAAGTTTCTCTTAAATCTTGAAAAATAAAATTTTCCAACAAACTCAAAAGTGGAATTTGTCCTACGACTTATCCATGTGTCGACGGAAGTTTTACTGGGTCGGTGAAATGTCAAAATTTTGCAATTCGCAGAAGAAAGAATATTTTTCGTTGTGAGTGAAAAAGCGTAAATTTCACAATTTCCCGTGACTTTTCCACACTAAATCCATGCAATGAGGATGAAGTGGCGCCTGAGGATTCTAACTATTGTGCTTCTGGTGGATTTGGGGGCATGCCTGGACTTTACACAGACTGTTTTTGGTTCCTACGGGACTGATGGGGTCCCAGCGGCTTTTGGGGACTTCAATTCGGACGAACTGACGGATATGTTTATGCTGCGTGATGACTTCCGGACAGTGCAAATTTTCCTTGGATCAGACACGGAGCCACTGCTGAAGGAGGGTCCCAAATGTAGCTTTAAATCCTTGAAGATTTCCAATGTTGTTCCGGGAGATTTTGATGGGGATGCCCTGATGGATGTGATGATAACGGCTAAGACGGAAGACGGGAAGTTGGGTGTGTATGTTAATTGGGGTGGGCAGTCGTATATAAATTGCACGAGTGAAGAGGAGAAAATCCTGGAAGTTCACGGAGAGCCAATGGTGCTGGATTACAATGATGACATGGTGATGGATCTCTTTGGGTTGGAACGTTTACCGTCTGGCGTGGAGAAGAGAACCTTCTGGCTGTTCAAGAAGGATCGTTCTGCACCGGAAGTACGGCAGATGCCAATGCTTCACAGTGCCAGCCTCAGATTGCCCCACTCCCACGCTTTCTTGGATCTCAACCATGACTTCACAGCTGATCTCTTCCTCACGGCTGAAGGGAATTTTGAAGTGTGGAACGGAACAGATCTTCACAATGGCTTCCTCTTCAGTCATACCATTGATCTGCCAACAGGACTCAATAAGCACGTGGGTCAGGCAATTTTCTTAGATGTCGAACTCAAGGGGAACATAAACGTCGTCCTGCCCATTTGCTTCGACAGCAAATGCAGCAATTCCACCATTCTCGTGCACAACGGTCACAAATTCCACGATCTCGAGATAAATTTCAAGGATCCGGACAACAAACAATGGGGCTTTGTGGTGCCAGATGATGATCTCTTCACGAATGCCATCACCCTTCGTGGGGGTGACTTCAACATGGACGGCTATCCGGATCTTCTGGCTACGCTGCAGCAACATCCCGGCGGCATCATTCAGACCTTCCTCCTTGAGAATGTTCCAATGGATAGGAAACCTAATCCCCTGTCCAGGACATTTGTGGTACGTTGGAAGGCTCTCGCACCTTTTGCCAATGGAACAGTTGCCGGAGCCTTTTACGACTTCTACCAGGATGGCATTCTTGATGTGGTGCTGGTGGAAAAGGCAAATGGGAAGTACAGAACGAAGGCCTTCCGGAATTCTCTGGACTACGATGCGAATTTCGTCAAGGTTATCGTTCTCACGGGATTAATGAATAAGGATGTGCCGACGACAAAGACCCCCCTCGGGAGGACAAAGAAAACTTACGGTGAGTTAACCCATTTCATTCATTTAATTTTTTCCAAGTTCAAATATTTCGTAAAATTAGTTTTGAACAATTTTTAGTACAGCTTTAGTACTGAAATAGTAGTTTTTTAGCAAATATTTATTAGAAAATTTAGTACCTACTGAAATGTTTCTATTTTAGTACAACTTTTACTGTATTTTGCACACATTTTAGTACAAAATTATTACCAATTTAGTTAAAATTCAGCAGATTTATTACTTTTTTTTTATTTTAGTACATATCTTTTTGCTAATTTCGTACAAACTCTAATAAAGATTTATTTAAAGTTTTGTGAAAAAATTAGATTGGTAATTTTTCCAAAATTTAGTACAGATTTAGTATTGATATTTTACAGTGTTAAATCAAGGATTTTTTTACTATTTTTGTATGAATTTTAGTACTAAAATTGTACTAATTTAGTACCTAATCTCTTATTGTGTTTTATCCAAATTTTAGTACAAATTTATTATCGGTACAGATTTTTTTCATTTTTTAGTACAGACTCATAAATAATTTTAGTAGGGATTTGTCACTAATATTTTCGAAATTTAATGGATTTTTTCCCTATTTCCTACAAGGTTTAGTACATATTTATTGTATAACCAATTTATATCAAAGACATTATACTTTTAGTACAGATTTATAACTAATTTTGTAGAAATTGTACTGCAGATTTTTATCATTAATTTAGTTGAAGTTTTAGTACAAATTTTGTGAAGATTTTAGTACAGATTTATTACTAGTTTTTTTTTCAAAATTGTACTGTCGACAATTCAAATAAGAAATTAAATCATTTTGAAAGAATTATTTGATTTAAAATTTTAGTACTAAAATTAGTTTTGTTCTAAAATACCTAACCTAACGTAAAATTTCATCTTCTTTCACATTGATTCAGGAACAAATCTCCCTGGACCACGAATTGCTTACTATACAATAACCCAGGATGGGTATCCGCAGTACGGGACGTCTCCGCAAATCCCCCAATCAGCATATTTTGCCCTGCATTTGCCCTATACGATTTTTGGCTTGGGCAGAACACCGAATTTCGTTGATTCCATCACAGTGGGTTTGGCGAATCGTTCCCGAACGTGGACACAACTCATCCCAAATTCACAGGTGATTGTTATCCCGTGGCCCATTAAGGAGCCATGGCGCTGGAAGGCGCAACTCTTTGTGACGCCGAGTAAATTAATTCTCATGAGTATGGTGGCTCTCGGGGGGACGTGTATTGTTATCATGCTCATCATCCTGGGGCTGTACATCAAGGAGAAGCGTGAGGATAAATTGGAGAAACTTCAGGAAGCACACAGATTTCACTTTGATGCAATGTAGGTCTTGGCGCATTGTTGATTCTTTTTTTTTTCCTTTTTAAATGTGATGCTAAAACAACCCCTCATCCCCTCTATAATAATTTTTGCCCTTTTATGTATGTATAAATATTTAATCAAAATGAAAAAAATCGTAAAATATATAGATTTATTTATAGAAAAACAATAAAAATGGCGTTTTACTTGTTTTTTGACTACTTTTTGAAATTGGCGCCCTAAATTTAGTTCCAAAAGCCGCCACTGCTATTTTTTGGTACATTTTGTTCAAGAGAAAATGAGACGGTGCACGTCACTGATACTGTCTCCCTCACACTTTAAGTTTTTCGCAATTTTCTCGCGTTTTCCGCTGAATTTCCCAGCAAAATTACGTTTTTTGTGACCAGGAAGCGACGCTGCGTCGATTGGCGTCCCCAGTTCAAAACTCTCAAAATCCGCGCCAGAAAAAGTCGTGCAAATTCCCCAAAAAAATCCGGGGAATTGCGCCCCCAAATTTTTACTGAACGTACTTTGGGCCCTCCTGAGCCACCCGCCAACTTTTGGCGCCCCAAAAATGAGTTTTTCTATGAAAAATTAATTTTTTAAAAATGTTTTCCACACATTCCACACAACATGCACATGTAGTGGTGAATTCCACATGTTCCACACGCACACTACAACAAAACGAAGAAAGAGACGAAGGTATTTTTCTCGTTAAAACCCCTTACCCGTATACGATATATTTTTGACAGCAAACCATGTTGCCCACTGGGTGTCATTGGCGTCATTGATGTCATCAAAAGAAAACAAGAAGAGTGGAGAATCGATTTTTGTGCTCCTGAATTTGCAAAAATACTCAGAAAAATCAATTCTTGTGCCCCAAAGTACCCTAAAAAGGCTCCAAGGAGGTGCAGGAATAATCCTTCCGGTGATTGTGAGTGTTGGATTCAGAGCTGGACGAGAAGGGCAGCAGGAAAAGGCTGCTGTGTTAGACCATCATCCTGTACCCCCCGGAAAAAGTTGCAATTCCTTCGCTACCACAGAATATTGACATCCCCATGTCCGTGGATGTGTGCGTGAGCCCCCCGCCGGGCGCAACGGACTTTGTGGACATGAACGACCGGCTGCGCTTCCACACACGCTGTGGGAGTCTCGTGAAGCTCAGCTCCAACTCCCGCACAGCTGAGCGCCGTCGTCCACTGGATGAGTTCAACAATGGGGTGGTCATGACGCACCGGCCACTGCGGGATAATGAGCTCTTTGAGATTCGCATCGATAAGCTCGTGGACAAGTGGTCCGGGTCCATTGAAGTTGGTGTGACAACACACAATCCCGCAGCACTGCACTTCCCCGCAACGATGACCAACATGCGCAGTGGTACCATCATGATGTCCGGCTGTGGGATCCTCACCAATGGCAAAGGCACCCGCAGGGAGTATGGAGAATTCAACCTCGACGAGCTCCGGGAGGGTGATCGGGTGGGGATGATGCGCAAATCCAATGGGAATCTCCACTACTTCATTAATGGGCGCGATCAGGGATGTGCTGCCACGAAGGTGGCTCAAATTCTCTGGGGTGTCATCGATCTCTACGGGATGACCATCAAGGTGACCATTGTGGATCGTGATGAGCGTGAGCAGCAGAATCTCGTGACACGCCGGAACAATATTGCAGCGCAAAATTCCAATGCGGCCGCAGCTGGGAATGTCACGCACGAAACTATCTCGAATCTCACTGAGACTCCTGTCGTGACGGCGCTGGATCTTGAATCTCTACCCTCGGATAGGTTGACCTTCCATCCAATTTGCGGATCTCACGCAACAGTCACGCACAGTGGACGTACCGCGTTGCGTCCCAATGCCTCTGATGACTTCAACAATGGGGTTGTCCTCACCAGGCGACCACTGCGCCCCAATGAGCTCTTCCAGGTAAAAAGTCTCAAGTGTCTCATGTATCCATCCATAGTCAATTGGAAAAAAATCTATAGAGATCAGGGAGAATTATTGCATGATTCATAAATATTCGGAATAATTAGGAAGAACTAGAAGAATGAATATTAAGAGATTTCTAATATTCCCTTCCTAAACATTTATTTTGTATTTATTTCCTATTGAAAGTAAAGAATAATTCGCAAATATTCGGAATATTTATGGGATATTCTCATTATTTTAAATATTCGGAATATTTAGAGAATGTTCTTATAATTTTAAATATTCCGTTCCTAAATATTTATTTTTATTGACAGAAAAAAAAGTACATTAAATATTCGGAATATTTAGAAAGTATTTATTTTGTATTTTGTCTGTCAACATACCTGATGAATATTCGGATTATCTGTTTGAGAAATATTTTTAAAAAAAATGCAAATAGGGGAACCTGGAGATATTCGTATGATTGTCTCCCATTGCATTTTCTTCATTCGTTAACTTACCTTACTTTGAAAAAATACTGCGAGCCTCTTCTGCGAATATTTAGTAATTATTCGGAATATTTATTGTACCTATACTGAATGTAGCGGATATTAAAAATATTCGTCGAATAAATTATTTTTTTAATCTTATAAAATTTTTTTATCTAGAAAATTATCTTTTAAGCGGATTCCGATTTAATAAAAGAAATGTTTTAAATACTTTAAGAATAAACTGAATTTTTATTGATGAATATTATAAAAAAAAAGCTCAAAATATGCGGAATAATTATCGAATAAGTTATGTTTAATATTTTTTAAAAAATTTATACATTGAAAAATTTCTCTTTTATGTATTTTATTTTATCTCAATTTTATTGTATATTCTAATATTCGTAACAAATGAAAAACATTAGAATATTGTACGATTTACGTGATCGACGTGATCTTTAAGAAATTTTGCGAATTATAGAAATATTTGAAATATTAGTTGTAGGAAATATTCCGAATACTTCTACAAATATTCCAAGTACTTTGGCAAATATTCTGATTTTCTGATTTGTAATTAAATAAAATTTCTGAACACTATTCTACGATTTAAATAATACTTCAAAAAATATTTTGATGAATATTCTGTACTTCAATAAATATTCAGAATACACCAAAAAGTATTTGGAATACTTCAATAAATATTCAGAATACTTCAATAAATTCTCAGAATTCTTCAATAAAATATTCAAAATTCTTCAATAAATATTCAGAATTGTTCAATAAATATTCAGAATACTTCAATAAATATTTAGAATACACCAAAAAGTATTTGGAATACTTTAATAAATATTCAGAATACATCAAAAAGTATTTAGAATACTTCAATAAAATATTCAGAATTCTTCAATAAATATTCAGAATTCTTCAATAAATATTCAGAATACTGCAACAAACATTCCGAATACATCTAAAAATATTCAGAATACATCATAAAGTATTTTGAATACTTCAATAAATATTCAGAATACATAAAAAAGTATTTAGAATACTTTAATAAATATTCAGAATACTTCAACAATTCTTCAGAGTACTTTAATAAATATTCAGAATACTTCAATAAATATTTAGAATACATCAAAAAGTATTTAGAATACTGCAACAAATATTCCGAATACATCTACAAATATTCAGAGTACTTTAATAAATATTCAGAATACTTCAACAAATATTCCGAATACATCTACAAATATTCAGAATACTTTAATAAATATTCAGAATTCTTCAATAAATATTCAGAATACTTCAATAAATATTCAGAATACATAAAAAAGTATTTAGAATACTTTAATAAATATTCAGAATACTTCAACAATTCTTCAGAATACTGCAACAAACATTCCGAATACATCTACAAATATTCAGAATAATTCAACAAAATATTGATAAATGTACCTACCCTTAGCTCCCCAAAAAAGAGATCTCCTCAAAGAAGAAAAATATTTCCAATTTTTTAGGAAAGATTTTTCCTTCTCTGTAGGTTCGCCTTGAGCGTGTTGTGAGCAAATGGGCGGGTTCAATTGAAATGGGTGTCACCACGCACATCCCCACGGAGCTGGAGTTTCCCTTCACAATGACAAATGTACGTTCGGGCACGTGGATGATGACGGGGAATGGGGTAATGCAAAATGGGACGACGGTGATTGAGCAGTATGGGCAGAATTTGGATCGTCTGCAGGTGGGCGATCGCGTGGGTGTTGTCCGGAAGGATGATGGTGTGTTGCATTTCTATGTGAACGGAATGGATCAGGGGCCAGCGGCAACGGGTGTTCCGGAGAAGGTTTATGGGGTGATTGATCTGTATGGGCAGGCGGCACAGGCTAGTATTGTCGATACGTCGGAATGCGGGAGTCCCGATACGGGGAATTCAACCATTTCCAATACAACACTGTACAGCAGTGAGCCACGATTGCGCTTCCATCAGGTGCACGGGAGGAATGCAAGGATATCCAATGGGGGCTTCACGGCGAGCCGGCCAAAGGCACTGGCGGAGTTTAATGGGTCAATTGTGTTCAGTAATCGTCCACTGAGGCAGAGGGAGTTGTTTGAGGTGGTGCTGGAGAATATGATTGATCACTGGACGGGAAGTATTGAGATTGGTGTGACGGGAGCACGTCCCGATGAGGTGATCCTCCCGAGTACGGCAACAGATCTCAGTAATGATACGCTTATGCTGTCGGGGAGTTCATTGATCTACAATGGGGCGATTGTACGTAATGGTTTGATTCCCTTTGATTTGGATACTTTGGGGACGGGAGCGAAGATTGGGGTGATGCGCAATGGGGATTCAATTCACTTTGTCATCGATGGGGTGGATCAGGGTCCGGCGTATGAGTTGCGTACCCCAAATTTATATGCTGTGATCGATTTGTACGGGCAGTGCGCTCAGGTAAGCATTGTTGCACCACAACTGGACATTAGGGCGCCGTATGCAACAAGTGAGAATTCCCAGAGCCTCCAGGCTACGTCAGTTATTCAGCCGGCACTTGAGGCAAAGCATCGATGGTCGTGTATTTCCGGGAATATTTCTCTCTCGCAGAATTGGACAATGGTCAATCGTTGTGTCAATTCAGCGGCTGCTCTTAGCCATGGGTTAGCCTTCTCGGAGCATCCGCTCGTTGTGGGTGAGCAGTTTGAGATAAAAATCACAGAGATTAATCAAATGTACGCGGGATGCTTGAAATTCGGCGTTGGATCTCACACCAGCACGTACCCTTCATATCCTCCTTAATTCCGAAGATATGAATATCACCTTCCACGGGGTTTCGGCTGATGTTTATGCCGTTGTGGAGTTGATTGGGTCAACGATGGCAGCTCAGGTGATTTCTCGTTCTCAAGGAGCTGCTTCCCCGCTGCGTCCGTGCAGCTTACGCCTGCAGGATTCGCTGGAATTTGGTGTTGATCCCCTCAATAAGCAAGATTCAATGCTGGAGTCACTCGATTCGGATCTTCTGGCGTTTGAATTTAGCGATATTCACGGGAAGAATGTTCAATTGTCTGAGGATCGGAAGGTAGCCTGGCGCACGCAGGGCTACAACAATGGTGTGGTCTTCGTGACAAAGCCCCTGTGCAAGGGGCAAAGTATTAGCATACGCATTGATGAGATTACGCCCAATTGGAAGGGAACAATCGTCGTGGGAGTTGTTGGCACGTACCCCACAATGAATCATCTTCAATTTCCCGCAAGTGCAATCAACATGCGACGTCCCTGTTGGGTCTTTGCTGAGGACTACATAAATATCAATGAGAATCGTGTGCAATCCACGTATGCAGCTGCCCTGGATGACATCCAGAAGGGAACAATTATAACGCTTCTAAATCACGCGGGGAGTCTCATTTTGATGATTAATTCAACAACGCTGGAAGAATTGGCAACGGGCTTGCCCCATCATGTCTATCCAATGTTTGATATTTATGGGAAATGCGAGAAAATCTCCCTGGTCAGTTCGGATGTCCTCCGGAATGGGAGTCCCTTCAATGAGGAGGCTTCCCTGCAGAATACCCTGGAGGCAACGGGTCCGGAATCTGAATCAAATGTCCCACAATGCGAGAAAGCCGATCTGGAGGTGCATGAGAAGGAGACAGAGACATCCCTGCCACCACTATGTACACCCGGAACATCCTCAATGACACGTTCAGTCATGGAGAGTGTCTCGGAGAATCTTCTCATGAATATCTCAATTAAGAATCGCTCAATGGAAGCTAGGAATGAGCTATCAAACTCCTGCTGTCTCCGGGAATCTCTTCAGCTGCAACATTCGACAAATCTCAACATTCAGCGGAGTCAGAGTACGCAGAGATTCAATAATCAAGATGACGCGAGAACGTACGTGGAAACACCGGAAGCAGCTGTAGCATCGGAAATTAATAATGATTCAAATTACCTCGAAGTGGAGGTTGAGGAAAATCGCACAGAGGACGAAGCAGCTGAGGCTAATGGGCAGATGGAGGATGGAGGAGCAGTAGGAGGTGATCTGGGGCATGTGGACTTTGATAGTTTACCAACAACGGATAATCGTGATTGTGAATATCGAAAGGTGGTGAGTGATTTCAAGAAGACTCTCGTCCTTCCGGATGCATTCTTCAGCTATGACTACCCAACGTGCTACTGCCTCGAATGTGCTGTGAATCAGAGGGCACTCCTCATCTCCGGATGGGTGAGATTCAAGCTGAATCAGGAGACGTGCAACTCAGGTGGTTTGAGCACAGAATGCACAGACTGGACAACAGCTTTCTACCTCAGTCGTGTGGATAGAATTCGACCGATTCTCGATCGTGGGCAGCTTCTCCCATTAGGTGAGTTTCTTTATCATTTAATTAATTTATTTATTCATTGATCTTCATGAGAAAACAATAAAAAAAGCTAAAATCGATGAAAGGAATAATATTTTATTAAATACCGTAGAATGGGGTGAGTTTTTGGTAACAGTGGGTATTTTATACCATCAATTAGGTAATTAATTTGAAAGCATAAATTATTATTTTAAAAGGTTTAAAAATTGAAAAAGATTTATTCTTTTCCAAGAAGAATAAAATCTTATCAAGAAATAAGGTTCTTAGCAACTTGAAGTTTGTACACTTTTCTTCCCGGAACGGTTTGATATGTTCCCGGAAAGTGCCATAATTGACTGGAAGTTGTGCAGTGATCCTGCCCATTGCATTAGGAAGTTTCTAAGGGATCTTAGGAACTTCCTTTTCAACACCCGGATCCTTGATGTCATCTTCAGGACAAAATCTGAGACTATAAAAACGCTTCACGCAATTCCAAAAATGAACAGATTTAAACCAAAAGAAGAAATCAAGGATCAGCCGGGTATTGAAAGGGATGTTCCTAAGATTCTTTAGAAACTTCCTGATGCATTGGGCAGGATGAATGTACTACTTTCAACCACTTATGGCACTTTCCGGGAAGAAAAATTCTATTACAAGCCCGAAAATTTCATCTCTTGGTCATTTTCCGGATCTTTTGGGGATAAATAGATGAACTTCTCATGAAAATTTTTTTTATAATGAAGAATTAACTAGTAAAAATACCTAATAAAGAAATTATTATTTTCTGATTGTTTCAGAAAATAAATTTAGAAATTTATTAGTGATTTCTTTGAATTTCCATGACGAAGTCACTTTGTACTTGAGGATTTTACAGTAAAACCTTAATTTTCTAGTTAGTCTTATTTTAAGTAAAGGTAAATTAAATCCCCATTGTGGAGGCGTCGAAATTATTTTTGACGTTCTCATGGGAACTTTGATAAGATTCAGTAAGTTAATTTTGTAAAATTTTAAGAGAATTGTGTGAGAAAAATGCTTTAGGTAGAATTGTCCTTGTAATTTTTCCAATAAATTTTCACATCAGCCCCTGAGGAAGCCTCGGTGTGAGGCGAAACGTTGGGTAAGAAAATCTGTTTTTCCTTCCCGTGGGAGAAAAACTTTTGGCGCTCACCGGATTCCCCTCTTCTGTCATCTATTTACGCCAATTCCACCACAAAAAAAGATAAATTAAAAGTTTCCGAAGTTTCTTAAATTCTTCCTACTAATTTCAGGAAGTTTCAGGATATTTTTAATTAATATTGAGAAGTTCTGGATTTATATTTTCTTAAGATTTCCAATTGAAAACTGACTCAAAATTGCAGAGAAAGGGTTAAAGGAGATTTCTATTGTTCCGGAATTCTTTTAAAAAGAAAATAAGGTCATTTTCCGGATAATTTTGTTATTATCTTTATTAATTTTTTCGACTAAAAACCAATAAAAATGCTTCAAAAGTCACGTGTACCTTGCGCTAGTGTAGTTACTATTTTGTTTAAAAATATTACGAAGTTTCCGGATGTTCCGGAAATTTTCTGTTTTGTAAATTTTAATTTTATTTTATATATAAATTTAAAAAGAAAGCTTTAGACCTTAAAAAATGTGTTTTTTTTACATTAACCCTTGATTTCAACTAATTAAAAAATAATAATATTCCCTAAATTTTTTATATTCAAACCCTCAAAAATATACCAAAATTACCCCGATTTACGGTAAATCATTTTTGTTCTTAATTTTGTATTTTTTTGCATAGAAAATCGGTAAAAGACTTAACTTTTCTTCAAATAAATTTTCTCTTCAACCAGATTCCAATGAAGTCACATCGTTGCAATCACAGAAAGATGATTCAGCACCGGGGAAGCATATTTTACTGAGCCTCTCACCAAATATTCATCCCATGTTTGCCAAACACACGTAAGGGGCAAATGCCTAAGAAGAAAAAATTCTTCTGAAGGGAAAATTGAGCATTTTTTTCGTTTAGATTTTCAATTGGAAATTCACGTGTTGCAACGAGCTTTGAGGTGAGAGTTCGGACACAGAGTCTCTGTGGGTACAAGGAGGAAGATGATGATGCGTCAGCAACGCCAGAGGATGAGGAAAAACCTCCGGGGGATCGATCGTATCAGCTGTGGACAACCAAAGAGGCAGGAGCTTGTATTATAACGGCTCTCTTGTTAAAAATTGAAACAACTCCTTTTGGTTAAAGAGTATAACAAAAGGCAGGAAGTTTCTTATTTATTATTTTAAGTTCGTGATCTCAAAAGTAAAGGAAATGAAGCTTCAATTTAATCGATGTGTGTGTTTATCCTCATTTGCCATGGAATTGACAATCCAAAGGGATTCGTGGTGACTGAAGACAAGTCCAACCATCTCCGGGGATTGAATATGAAGGATTTCCTGATTTTCCGCAATGAGATCTTTTCTGTGGAAGAGTTTTTTTTGTGAGTCTTCTTCTTATTTTTTTCTTTTTACAAACTTACTCTATATTCCATTTAACAACAGCCCCAAAGCGGGGGATGATGTAGTAAAGGGAATTTTGGGTATCAATGAGGAGGGAACGAGCGTGTCCCAAGAGATTCCCAATAGGAACAGTTTGAATGAGAAATGCCTCATTGACGTGGAATTCCTTCTTGCGCAATGTGTGCAGATCCGTTGCATGAAGGATATTTTGGGTGCCGTCGTAGAGATAGAGGATACCCGTGGGCAAGATGATGGTTTCCGTGAATTGCAGAGGGGTGGATTTTGTGCACAAAGTCCAGAATTTTTTCTCCTCAAGTGAATACACGGCAATACAATTACTCCCACGTAGAGTGAGGTAGGCTCGTGTGAAACTTCCATGGGGCTGAGGATCAATGGTCAGGGATGTAATGAGCCCCTCAGTGGCATTGGTGAAGACATGTCGATGGACTTCACTTTTCCACGTTTTCCGGAGGTTGAAAATAACAATTTTGGGTGGGCAAACACCATCAGCATCACCTCTATCCACAACCCACAATCTTCCCTTCGTATCCACAGCAGTTCTCCAGCTCTGAACAATCCCCTGACAAACTCCTTCCTCTCCTTCTCCATTAACACTTCCCGGGAAGGGACGTGTAGCAAATGAAAGGGAATTCTCAGGCCATGGAGCCTCAATGAGTGTAGCAATACGCCCCTCACTGTTACTCCGAATTGAGAGGAATGCACGGAATTTGTAGAGGGATAAATGCAGGAGCTCATAGTCACCCTCCTGCATCCCCAAATTCTTCAAACACCATCCCCACAAGGGATTAACAGAGAAAATAAGTAAGAAAATACTTAAATTAACACGAAATCCCATCACGATGAGCTCTCAATGGGGAATTAATTAATTTTTATGCTGATTCTTGAGCATTTTTTATTGACCCAGAATGTGGCCCAATTTTTTCTTTTACAAATAGAGTTCTTACGGGGAGAATATATTGCCTAAAAAGCACATTTAACGGGCAAAGTTTAATGCTTTTTGAATATTTTTTGTTTAATAAATTGTAAAACAAATAAAAAAGGATTTTATGCACAATTAGGGAAAAATTGGATGATTTTTTTTATTGAAAAAATTTAGAGAAAGAAGTTTATTCACAGATATTCAGTCATGGAGAAATAGGACAGTTAGCATATTCAATGAGACTTTTACAGCCTTTCTTACCTGATTTTAGTAGATCTTTAACTTTCCTGAATGCTCTTTTGATCAGAAAAATCTGCTTTTGATCAAGAGATTATTCCGTTTTGATCAGAAGAATAATCCATTTTATCGTTAATTATCTTGATTTATAGCTTATTATCCTGAGCGAATGTTAGAGACATAGTTAGTAAACAGATACGTAGTTAGGGATTGTGTTTAGGTGCCTAAACATTCTAATAATAATTTTAAATTTAAAATCAAAGTTAAACTATTTTTTAAGTAAAAATTACATTAAAAAATTAATAAGGGGACATTCAAACGTTAAATGTTAGGATAAACGTCAAGATTAGATAGACAGATTAGAAAAGAAATGTCAAAAGTTTAGAAAAAAACGTGAAACTGTTAGATAAAGTAACGTAAAAAGGATAGAGAAAGATTTTTTAAACGTTTACAGAAAGTAGTGATTTTTATAAAACATCCAACGTTAGAAAATAAACTTCACATTTAAAAAAAAATAAGAGCTAAACGTTGGGTGGGGAAAAGCATCAAATTCTACAGAAATAAATAAATCAAAAATCTTAGAAAAAAATTTAAAATATTGAAAATGACAAACGTTAGAAAATAAATGTTAAACGTCAAAGTTAAATGAAAAACTTTGAAAATGAAACATCAAACGTAAGAAAAGAGACTTGAAACGTTTAAAATAAAAAAATTAAAACTACAAAATAAATAAAATAATATTGGTGGGCGTAGAGAGGCATCAAAAGAAATATCAAACGATTAAATAAATATATTAGAAAATAAACGTCAAACGTTAGAATAGAAACAATCAAGACTAGAAAAGACATCTCAAACGTTTAAATGGCACAAACAATTTGTCATAAGTCGCTAATATAAAACAATATTTTTTAGAGAATTTATTCATTTCCATTTTCATGATTTTTATAAGCGTCGAGAATCGTATTTTGGCCCTTTTAACCATTTTTAGCGTCTTTAGAAAAAAGAACCAAAATCTTAAAGCACAAACAGTTAATCTTGTAAAAGATCTAAAGGAAATAAGAAATTGCAAAAGTTCCAACGATCCTGCAATTCGGAATATTTGAAGAGACAAAAAGTACAATAATGACGTCATTGTTTGCATTTTTAGGCAAATCTGTAGCAGCTTTTCCCAGTTGTTTCTAGTGGAAAAAATGGGAATTTTTCTTTTACGATTTCTTATTCTTTTTAAATAACAATAAGATTAATCCTGTCCTGATTTTTCCAAGGATTTTTTTTATGAAATGAGGAATTTTTCAATACATCAGCCAGTGAATAAACTCCTTTCTATTGTAATTAAGAAATTATAAAGTGCATTACAAAGAGAAAACAAGAATTTTTATCTTACCATCGAGGGAATATACTTTATTATTCACAATAAGTTATTTATAAACGTACATTAGTTTCTTTTTTTTCTTATTTTGTTGGTATCTCCTCTGCACCACCATTTTACGTCACAAACTCGCAAGAGGGAACCTTTTGCGCTAGTTCTTTAAAGTTTTTTTTTCTTCTTTACTTTTGCAATTCTACCGTGTTGTTTGTTTGTTAGTGTGTGTGTTTTTTACTATATTTTTGCATTTATCACAAAAATACTGTGTTTCCTGTCCAATTTTACATTCCACAAAAAGCTCTCCCACACAAATCTCCCGCGCAATTTCCGGGAGAATTTGTGGGTAACACTGCAAATCTTTTATTTTAATTATTTTCTTTCTTTTTTTTTCTTTTAGTATATCCTCTGTGTATATATTTTTAAAACAGTTTTTTATTGTATATAATTTTGGCATGAGTTTTTTTATTCATTTACTTCCTGCTGGGCTTTATTGAATCATTTTTTTATTTAATTTTCTTCTTTTCATTTTGTTTCTTCTTCTACAGAGTGGGTGGGTGGGTGTGAGGTTTTTTTTATTCAAAGAAAAATTATTTAAAAAAAAATGGTGGTGGTGGAAAACTTAATTTTTTTCATTAAAAATACGTGAAAATATCAACAAGGTGTTTATCACAAAAAGGAAAGAAAAATAATTTGTTAAAATTAACGTATTAAACAAAGTCTTTGTTTCTTCTTATCGCACAATTAATATTCTCTTTTTTAAGTAATTTTATTGTTTCCTTTTGCTCAACTTTAAGCGTCTCCTTTCTGTGATTTTCTTCTTCATTCACATTCCTACTAAATATAACTACAAACATTCTACAATTATTTTATTTTTTATTTTTTGTATTTCTCACTTTTTAATTTAATTAAGTTGTAACTTCAATGGGAACACATAGTTTATACGCAAATTTATTAATTTTGTCGTGTTTTTTTTTTTTTGTTAAGTGATTAACTAGCCGACAAACCTTTATCATTTATTTGTAGAGCGGAGAAATTATAATACAAAGAATAAAGAAAAAAAACGAAAAATTCATTTAAAATTTCTCTCTAAAAAAGTGTTTGGTGGGTGAAGTTTATACTTTTAGTTGATTTACTATTTACCAAGTTATTGTTCTTTTTTTTTACCTTTTTATCAACACCAAAAAGGTTATTTCGACAAGTTTATTTAATTTCTTATTTCTTTTTATTTTTGTTCCACAAAATCCTCAAAATGTTGCCTTGGACCTTTTCGGTGTGATTTTTGTTATGCCCCTTAAAGAAAATCCCTCAATAAACACTCCAATCTTCCTTAATAATTTACATTCAATTTTACAAATCAATTTTATATATTTATACTTAATTTTAATTTTTATTCTTTCCATTTTCAGCGACTAGAATTTATAATATATGAATTATTAACGCTTTTTTTTTCATTTAGCTCCACTTTAAAATTAACAGGGTGTGACAATTGATCTGCAAAAGTATTCAATGTTTAGGGAAAGAGAAGAGAATTTTCTTTTTTTAATAGTTTTTCCAAATGAGATTCAAAATAAGGGTTCAATTCTGTCAAATATCTTTTATTTTCTTTTCTTGCAATTTTAAAGGTGTTATAAAATTTTGACATTTTCTTTTTTTTAATTGTTCTATAGTCTCATTGTCAAAGAAAAATTAAAAAAAAAAGAAGTGTTTTCCCAGACTTCTTTTAGAAGTTTCTTTTAGAAAGATTTTTAAAAGATTCTGGAAAAGTCTTTTTCCTTTTAAAATACGGCTAGAGGAAAAAAACAAACTGTGAAAATCTTATAATATTTTTCAAAGAATTCCCTAGATCTTACTTAACCTTAATTGTAAATAAATAACAAGAAAAAAAAATACAAAATCGACCCTTTAGTTTTTTAAAAAAAAATCCACAGGAAATTTAAAAGTTTAGTTTTGGATCTGATTTTACGCGAAAGTTGCTTTTCTGAACTCTAGCTGTCAAAAGAATTGGAAATTTAAAAAAAAACTTAACCTGTCATTTTTTTTAAACAGTTTTGCTTTTCATAAGTAAAAGAAAAGTTTGAAATGTTTTCTGTTTTTTTGTCAATTTGTTTAATTTTTGTATCAAATGTCATTACGACATAGACACATTTGACATAACCCTGACATTTCTTAATTTTGACAGCTGTCAGCTATTTAAATTCAGATCATTTGTCACAATGTTTTCATTTGTCACACCCTGTGAAATCTTCATCTAAATATAGAATATAGTTTTCTTTTTTTTTTTTTTAGTTTAACTACTCCTTTTATATTATTTTTTTAAACAATAATAATTTTACACGTTATGCATTTTTTTTTATAAATATTTAGAGATTACAATAATCTCCTTTATTACAATTTATTCAAGTTATTTTTTTTTCTATAAAGCAGAGTGTCTTTCATTCTTTTTTTAATGTTCAACATGTCTTAAGTCAACTTTATTGCATTTTACATTTTATTTATTCTTCTGTTTGTTTGCTTTAATGTGTGAAAAAAAAGTAAAGACTACGTAAAAATGAAGATGGCAAAATGGGCAAAATGTGTAGGCCCGAGCCTCTGGCAAGTGGGATCGTTTCTTTCTTTTCCTTCATGCAAAATGATCGTTAAAAAGGACGCGCGGTCATTTTCAAAAATTCTCGAGAAAATTTTCTTCATTTTCTTTTTAGTAGAAAAGATTTTTTTTTCATAGAAAAAGATGGGGATTGAGAAAAATGTGGTGGGAAAGGGAATGATATTGATGCGGAGGATACATATTCGAGATTTTTTTTCTTCTTGTCTTTCTTTTTGGTCCTTTTGAGGAAAATCAACTCCGATGGGAATGTGCTTGAGCGAAAAAACCGCCAAAATGCGGACCATCGATATGATTCATTCATAGTTTTTTTTTTTTTAAATTTTCTTTTAAATCCACCCTCACGAGTCCCTCAATTTGTATTTGATTTTAAGGTGCTTGAAGTTTTTTTTTGTTTAGTGTGAAAATGAAGGTAAAGTCAACCATAAAATACTATCTAAATAAAAATCTCTAAATAAGTGAACCTAACCTCAAATTGCAAATTAACAAAAAGTCGTTAATTTTTGTATTTTGTTTCTCACTAAATGTCTTTCGGCAAACAACAATAAATCTTTTATATTCTCAAATCTATTTGTTCTTTATAATCTTTTTTTTAATGCATTTAACATTAACACCATCAATTCGTTTAAAATATCTCCCACATTATTCTCTATTAGTTTTGTTTTTTTATTATTTATTCTCATTTTTTGTGAGTATTTTAGCAATACTTTTGTAAGATGGTACCGTCCACCATTTTTATACACAACTCCCTTTTTTTAAATGTAAATTCACTCGGCATTTTTGCAAAAAAAAAACAATTTGTGGGTGGGAGAGATTTTTCTTTTTGTTTCTTGCACAATCTCATCCCGCTGTAATATCAATTTTCAGCCAAGATAAATATTACTTCCCCTTATCAACGTTGCACGATTTTCATGTTGTTTGTTTTTTTAGTATGTTGGAGCTTGAAACTCATTTGGGCCTTTATGGTGAAAGAGAGTATATATCAGCGTAGAAAAAAAAAGAGAGTAAATATAAGATTTTAGGGCAGTAAAATAAAGAATATTTATAACATACCACGTTGCTGTTGTCCAGAGAACGGAGGTTCATGATACTGCTCCGTATCATTGCCCACGGGATAGCTTGAATAGGCATTTCCACCGGTGGGATCAGCGTCGTATGCAGCGAAAGCCGCATCGACGCCTTGTTTGAATCGTTGATATGCAAAGAAAGCGCAGCCCGCCTAAAAAAAATGATTTGAAAAATATGTTTATAAATGTTTGTAAAGATTGATGGGCAATTGCTATAAAATTGACGAACAGCGCCCTCCTCTTCTATAAAAACATTGTGGGGTGAATTCTACAAGCTTTGAAATTTTTTAAGTCTTTCGAAAACTGCTTTAAATGTTTATTAAGTGAGGGCGCTGTTGAATAATTTTATAGCAATTATAACAATCCATTAGCCGAGGCCGGCCATATTGCTATAAAATTGATCTATGGATTGGATCTTCTTTATAAACGCGTCTGTGGGAAGATTTTTGTAAAATGCAGATTTTCCTGTTTCAGATCATAATTTACTCCGTGAGCTTGATCCTCTTAGAAAAATAAGGCATCTGTGATAAACTCCCGAAAGATTTTCCCGGTTTTCACGTTTGTTTTAAAGCGCTAAAGCCTTCAGGAATTTAAACACGGGAGTTTTTCACTCTTAGAGAATTCATGCCTCATGAAGTTTTCCTCACTTTTTCCCCGACAAAAAGCCTTAGGGAGTTTATCACGAGAGTTTTTCACTCTTAGAGAATACAGCCCCTGGTGGTGAATTCCGAAAGCTCTTTCTATTGATCTTTTTTTCCAGAATACACCACCATAGGATGACGGCGCTGTTTATTAATTTTATAGCAAATGGGGTAAGTCATAACGGTGAGCTTGCAATTGCTATAAAGATTAACGGTTTGGACCTTCTAAACGCATTTGGTGATAAATTCCGGAAGCTTTAAACAATTATAAACCGTCAAGCTTTTAGAAATCACCACCGCAAGCGTTTATGGAAAATAAGAGCGCTGCTTGGCAATTTTATAGCAAATTAATAGGCGAATACATAAATAGAAGAAATTCATTCCATAACTCACCCAAGTTATGATTGAGAAAAAGGAAAAGGCGATAGCCGCTTGAACATTGTTGACACCATACCCCAATGGTGGCTCCTCTGCTTTCCCCCATTGATTTGCGAGGTAGCAGAAGCCGATGAAGAAGAGAAAGGACCAAAAGGCAGAGAAGGCCAAATCACCCAGTACGTAGTGCTTGCGTGTCTTTACGGAGGACATTTGCTCAAACAAATATTCCCCCACAATGAAGCCCATTGATGCTAGGAAGGCAATAACGCCAATGCCAACACCGTAGTTGCACGCATTTGCATCATTATTGTACAGGCAGACATCCTTTCCCGTTGCCTCATCAACGCGCCATCCTTGCGATGAGATACAACCAAAGACAATTATGGCGAACAGCTGTAAAAAACAAATTAACATTGTGCTATAAAAAATCTTTCATTGGGATGAGGTTTTGGGGGAAAGGACACCGAGGATGCCAAAGAGAATTTAAGGATGCTTAGGAGGCAATTCAAGAGTTCTTTTAAAGGGCTATGGAGACTTCAAATACTGAGTAAGTATTCGTAACAATATTTTATTCAAATGCTTCGAAAGGACGCCTAAAAATATCCTCCATCAGTCGCCATTTTTATACACTATGCGTAAAAAAATAAATTTTTGAAATCGTGAAAAAATGCTTTTGCCTAGGTTTACCAAAATGGCTGCCAAGAAATAACGGGTTGACCGATTTTCAAATATTTAGCAATTTTGGAAAGATAAGAAATGTACCTTTCCAAACCTAATAAATTTTTGAAATTCAGTTAACCAGAGTCGGAGATATAGCCACTTGAAATTTGCCTTCAAAAATACGCCATTTTCGCTTGCCCCGAAACTTTTAACGGGTAGTGTACGTTATGTAAAAAATCGTTTGATAATAAATACACAGAGAAAAATCAATTTTAAATGTAGAAAAATCTGACTTGTGAGTTGTGACTCATTTTAAAGATTTGGAGAAGTCTGAGAAGAGTCGCAATGAAAACGATTATAAATTTTTCATTAACCCTTTTATGCCGGCTTCTAGTTCGAAATCAGGGGGATGGCATACCCCAAAAATTGTGAAGCTATACAATCGTTTCCGAACAGAGAAAGGGATTAATTTGCAAAAATCCACCCCATTCAAAAGTTAATTTAATTAGCTTTCAATTAATACTTATTTCAATGCCGGAATCGACATTGAATAAAATTGTCGCCTCTATCTGAAATAATTTGTATTTGGGTTTGTCAAACTTTCACCAACATCTTTACAAGTTATTTTTTGTGGTGTATACTTTAAATTTTTCTACGACACCAAACATTCTTTTTCTTGCATTCTCTTGCCCCTAATAAAAATTGAGAATGTCTCCTTGAAGGTTTTTTCTTCCAAACTTCATGATAAACTCATTTTATATTGAAAAAAAATTCCAAGTATTCTTATCCTCTAGAACAACAACAAAAATAATCTCCACTTTATGGCGCCATGAGAATCCTCTTTAGTGGAAGGGAAAACAAAAGAAAAATGATGGGGTGAAAGTGCGCTGGATCTTTTGCAATGCTCGTGGCACGTTCCAATTAAAAAGGAAAAATTCCTCAGAAAGGACGAAAAGCATGGAGGAAAGGGAGAAATGTCATGAATGCGTTGCAAAAAAAAAAAAACAGCAAAAATCCCTTGAGGATAGTCCTTGTGAGAGAAAGAGGAGTTTTTCTTTGCAAAAGAAAAAGTAGAATTTTCCCTCAATGGATTTCCCATTAATTACATTGTGGGAAAGTTTAGTAAGTAAACAGAAGAAGCATAAGCTTTATGGCCTTTAGGGCTATTAATCTCAATTTAAAGTTTTTTTTAGGATAATGATCTCCAAAGGAATGATCAATATGAGTGGAAATGTATTCCAAATTCACCTTAATTGGTGGTATTAATTTATTTTTAGATGAATGCTTCATAATTATGTTTATGATTAATATTTTGTGGCGCCCTGAATAGGGGGCGCCACAGGGCTTTGGTCAACTCCTCTAGTAACCTCAACCCTCGTAGTCTTCAAGCTAAACTACAGAGCACTTTGAGCTTGCAGCCATACCCGCACAAGGCTGAGCTCCAACTAACTCTCTCTACAGCTCTACACACATCAGCACTCTTTGCCGTTCTACACTAATCAGCACTCTGCCATTCTCTCATCTAATTACTCTCTCAGTGCTCTCCTACATTCTCTTGTGGATTCTCATATTCTCTCTCGTCTATTTCAGAGTTTGTAACCTAGAGGCAGAAGCCGTTGCCGAGGGAAGGGCAGCCGTTACAGTTACCGCCAATCTAAGGGTACTCACTCTATGAGCAGGTTAATATTCGCTGGATAGTGAGTCGGGCGCTACAATTTGAATTAATTTTGATAAAAATTTCAAGGCACATCACGGTTAACAAAAAACAATTAAAAGACTTCTAGAGAATTTTTTTAATGATTTTTCTAGAAGAAAAATGAGAATTATGCCCCTAAATGTGATTTAGTTTTGAAGGAATTTCCTGTAAAGCAATCTAATTGTTGAAGTTGTTGAATTTGTGATTTTAATTCACTCACAAATATGTCTCAAGGAGCTCAAGGATCTTCTTCACAACAAGGAGAACCCTTTGAGTGAAATTTATTAACCCTTGTATGACATACAGAGCAAACTTTTCCCTTAATTTTCAATTTCAACTCTCTTTGCCAAAGAAACTTTCTAAAGATGAGTTCCTTGTCATCCTCAGGCCAAATTGTCCATCTCTGGGAAATCTCAGGCACAAGCAAATCACGTAGTCTATGTAGGTATGTGCCGTGGCTGTGAGGATTGCGGAAGCATGTGAGTCTGCGCGAAGAAAAATCGATCTCGAGTGACACTGGGACTTCCTCAATTGACTTTTCAATTCCTTTTTTTCTTGCCCCCAAGAATTGCCTTTGATTCCTTGCCCGGGGGAGATGGGATGTGGAAAAGGGAAAAATCATTGAGGCAACTTACCCAACAAACAGCCCGCAGGATCACCTGGGGTCTCTGCACGAATGCAATGGGATCAAATGCACCTCCAGCTTTGGAGCCACCATAAGCTCCTTCCATTTTTTCACGGGATTTTCTTCACCAAATCACACACCGTCCCAATGTATTTAATCACGCACCACGTCACACGGTGGACTAAGTTACAGGTGAGCTGGAAATTTGCTTCCTAAATGGTAAATATTACAGCACAATTTGCACCAAGAAGAAGGTCCCGTCTCTTGCTACAACTGGGTGGTCAGATGATGTGGGTGTGTGTGTTCTATACACGCACAGCCCATGACGTTTCTCCATTTTAACACGTTAAAATATCATTAAAATACACTGAAAGTATTTTTCTACGCTTCATGTGTAATAAATACATTTGGTTGTGTAGAAAAAGTTTCTACAACTGGCCTAAAAAATTCCTTTTCTCTGATTATTTTATTAGGGTTAAGAGGAAATGTAACAGTTTTCTTGAGTTAACTCTCAATTAGGTCAAAAAGTAGCTTTTCCGGTAGTTTTACAATTGACAGTAAAAATTAAGAAAGTAAATAATGAAAGAAACTGATAAAAATCGCGAAGAGATTTACAAAATAAACTTTTCTATGATTTATACTTTTATTTCTTTTGTCTAAGTTTTAACGTGTTTTTAAGGTTTTCAATAAACAGGAGCAAATAAGTTCGGAAAAAATACTATTTAAGTGTTTAAGTTAGCGTACAACCAAAAAAACGCGAAAGGGTTAACTAATTTGTATCGATCTATGAATTCTAAGAGAAAAATTATACAAATCTTTTTGAATCAAAGATTTTTTTTTTTAGTTACTCACCGTCCAAGAAGATCTAAAAAAAATCATTTCTAAGAGCTAAAAATGGGTAAACTCACTTAACCCTGGAAAGACGTTTTCATCTGATTTTTTCATTCTAAAAAATTACAAAATCATATTTTACCCCAAAAACTTTCACTTTTAAATGCAAAATAATATTAAATAGAAAAGATATTGTCCTTAATCAGGGACTAGAAAAAAGGGTATTTTGTGTCTAAACACCTCCTAAAAAATCAAAAAATTAAGTCAAATTACATTAAAAAAAATTAAAAAGGACATTCTCGAACGTCAGAAAAAACGGCAAATGTTGATAAAGAAATGTCAAACGCGAAACCAAATGTCAACTGTTAGAAAGAAAACGTCAGAGTTTAAAAAACGTCCTTGTAACGTCTTACGTTAAAAAGAAAAACCTTTGAACACTTTAAACGTTAGAAAATAAATTTAAAACATTCGTCCTTTTTTGATAAATTTTCAACGTATTTAAAAGAAAAATAATCAAACCACCTTTTTGAATAAATTTCTAGCTACACTCCTACCTGAAAGGGTTAAACAAGTGGCCACAGTCAGTAGCTAATTTGATTTTTGGAAGATTTCTGTTATTTAAAAATCATCCCAAAATACCTTTAAAAATCAAAGAAAAAAAATCTTTTATAGAATTTCGATTAAAATGTATTTGTTTTAAGATCTCTAAATTGAAAATCTCTAAATTCCGGGAGATTCCTGGTCAGTTCCATCAGATCGTTGTTCATTTTGAAAAATTCTCTCTCATATCACAGAGAAGGAGTCCTCGGATTTACTCTTATCCAAATCTATGCAGCTACTCTGGCCAGCTGGGGCTGCATTTAGTACTAAATTCTCCACTGAGCGCGATTGAGCATGCCTAAGGGATGCTCTCAGCACCTGCTCAACGCATCCCCCGAGGGAACTGGCACGATGGAAATTGGTGCGTCGTGGACGTAGCAATTGTGCCACATCCTGAGCCGTGAGACGTTGACACGTGGCAGCTGGTGGTGGTTCTGAGCGTCTATTTGTGTGACTATTGTACAGCACCCGTGGCCCCATTTCCCCGGATTCCCCACTCGGATCGACAACGACGGTGGAGTAATCAGGGGGTGGACGTGATGGGGATGCTTCATTTTGTCGCCTATTGCCACTTGATTCGCCAAGAATCCTTCAAAGAAAATAGAAAATTTAAAAAAAAAATCAGAAAAATCATTTTTGCTGCAATTTGACCAACCTCCGGACACTTCGTCGGATGCTCTGTCGGAGCAATTTAGCTATTCTCGCCCCTGTGGCTGTTGTATAGGACGGTGGGGGTGTGTACTTGGGTGGAGCATCATCCTGAACATTTGGATGTGTCTCCAGTGTGATGGTTGTTGCAGCTGCGGGAGATGTTGGTGGACGTTGCGCCTCCGGACTCGGGAAGTTCCTCACACGCCCACCTGAATCAACTTCCGGACGATAGAGGAGTTGAATTCTCTGCAGGAAAAATGAGTTGAAATGAAGAGATTAAGAGATTTCTCGGATTTCCTCCGGAAGATTTACTCACATCGAGAATATCTGGTGGTCCCTTGGTGATGTACCTGTAGATTTGTATGATGGCCACAACGGGTATTATCTGGATGATGGCCACCTGAAGGAATCCACCGACTTTGCGTACCCACAGTGGCCAGTAGTTGGTGCCGCGCCAGTGAAAGAATTCCCTGGCATTGGAGAGTTTGTACTCAAAAATGGCGAGAACGATCAGTCCAATGGGGATGAGGACGTTCCACGCGAATGCAATGAAAGCCGAAAAGGTTTGCGTGAGATGAAGATCCGACACAAGGAGGTCAGCACTGTAGGGACGCCCACGAATGAGGAAGATGGCAATGAGTTGAGCCAGCCACACGAGCATCAACCACCAGGCGCCGCCGAGAATGACATCAAGGAAGTGAATGACACTGATGCCGCTCTCAGTGGCAAGTGGGATGGCCAGAAGGAGGCCCGTGACGCAGCTGAGGAGGACACAACTTGGGGATTCACCGAGGGAAATTGCAATTGGCTTCCACATTGCACTCAGTTGTGCCAGAGCAAAGAGAAGGAGCACCAGGAACCCCAGGAGGCTCCAAACAGCTGATATATTGGCCCTGCTGGCAGCTGCAAGGGTGGCTGGGAAGAGTTCCGTGACGAGCCGCAACACTTGGTAGCCACTTTCACGCGATGGCACCATCCCCGGACGACGGAAGGACTCCCCAACGACGGAGGAGTACCGTGGCAACCACTTGGATGGCACACTGACAATCTGCGGCGGCAACAGAGGCCCATCGCGGGGGTAGAGAAAAACATTCGTCCCAATATTCTCATACGATCCCGGAAAGTAGAGGTAGCCGTAGTTAAAGAGGATCTGCACACAGCTATTCCCCATGAGGGCAGCCATCATGAGCCCATAAATTGTAAAGAGTGCCACAAGGAGGGCATCTCGACGCAAATCACGCGAACTCCCACCACTTTTGGGCGCCGTACCGCGACTATAGATGGTCAGAATGGATGCCCCAGCAAGGCACCACGTGAGGAATGTCTCCTGCGCAGCTGACATCCAACTTTGGGAATTCATAAAGAAATCCTGCCAATCGGTTGCGGGGAAAATACTCTGGAAACTCGTAAAGTCAATCATTGTGAGGAGTTTTGTGCACAACACCGTGATCCCCAGTGTGGGAAGAATTGCCAGCACGTAGACAAACTTCCCGTACGATCGAAGTCCCCGGCAGAGGACAATGAAGACGAGTGTCCAGAAGATGGATAAATTGAAGGCAACTTGAAAGCGCACAGCTCCCAATCCGGATGTACTCCCAACACGTCCAGCTGGTCCAAGGTGCCATCGCTGCAGGACAACACCACTGAAGTAGTCCGCAACGGTGTCCGAGAGGCGGGAATCATTGGATACACTGCCGCGGAAGAGCTCAAATGGCTCCTCCCAGCGATACCGATCATCCCTGGAGACGAAGGAGTCCCGAAAGTAGACCAGAAGCCAGCCAACCGACACAGCAGAGTACAGTGTCACCAATCCCTGGACTAGCAGCAATGTTACACCAACTCCACGACTAATGGGGCTAATGCGCCACATGGAAACACATCCAGCACGCATCTTTGCCCCGAGACTCATCTGCAGCCACAGCATGGGAATGCCGAAGATGACGGAGAGTATGAGGAACTGGAGGATGAAGTTGGCACCAAAGTGGACGCTCATTATTGCAAAACGGGATACATTGAAGAGCCCCAGAGTGCATCCCAGGGTAGCCAGGGCGCGACTCAAATTATGCGGCCACGTATTCCTATTTCCACCATCTAAATGCGTATCATCTGTGTCTCCCGTCTGTGCCTGTGTATCCTCCTCCTCTGAACTCGAACGACTCCGGCGAGGTCTGAAAAGTAAGAATTCTCTTTATTCATAAAGAAAGTTTTCGTTGTTAGAACTTTTAAGGGGGTAATCATTGCTGGGGTTGAAGTACAAAATTTTGAGAAAGTTTAATAATTTTTAATCCTTTGAAAAGACTAAGAGTTTGACATAAAACAAGGTCTTTCCTCAGGAAATACTTAAGCTAAAGAAGTTTATTCATAGGCTAAACTAAATTGATCTATCGAGAATAATAAATCGGGACTGAATCTTGCAGAAAAAATGATAAGAAATTGCCACAAAAACCTCTTATATTTTTTTTTTACATAAAACCAGTTAAGAAAAACCCCAAAAAAATCGTCAAGGATTTATCTAAAAATGTGGAAAATGACGTCATTTTTGTAATTTTTTATCTCTTTTAACGTACACGTTTTTAACAAGATATTTCGGCTTCTTCCAACAATATAGAAATTAATGCAACAAAGTTTTATTTAGATACTTTAGAATAGAATAAAATTTTATTATGCCCTTTGCAAACTAGTGCTTAGGGCCAGTTTTAGATACTTTAGTTTACAATGTTTAAGTGCTTAAAATTGGCACACAAAGATATTAACTCTTAAGGATCATAAGGAATTCACACGGAGAAAAATAACTACTAATACTAGCTGGAAACTCTTGCTATGCCAACAGTTTGGCGTCAGAATTGTTACATTGTTGGCAGAGCTGGAGTTTGCTTCTAACTCAACTACAAACTGGCTATGTCGCCAATGAGTCAGAAGGAAATGGCATATATGCACACACATTTTGTCTCATTCGTTTTGATTTTTGTATGCTATAATTGGAGAAAAAGAGACATCTACATCTTTAAAATTATATATCTCATCTTTTCAAAGTCGGCAAAGCCGTCGACTGAAGTAGCATGTCACGCATCTGCACAAGATTTATAAAACAAATACGAGACAAGGTTGCGCAGTCGACGAAAAGCCAAAGTGACAAATGTGTGAGAAGAGCAGAAAATTTCATTTGATTCTACAGGATTTTCTAGTTGGCACAGCTGGAGTCTCCGGCTAGTGCAAATGGACAGTGGCGGGTACAATAACATTATAACTTGCTATTTTAACAAGAACTGAATTTTTGCGCCGCCTCAACTTTTTTCTTTCCGTGCAGCTAGTTGAATGAAGTAAGAATAAACTTTTGGGGCTTTCATTACAAAGACATAATTCTGCATTAGTTTTGGATCAATAAATAAAAATTAACTTTGCCAAAATTAGACATTTTCAAAAACGAGTTATGGGTAAAAAATGTTCCATTGGTCCTTAAGGGGTTAACCTAAACAATTTATAAAATCTGACTTCAAAATTGTCTCGAAAAATTAATTTTCAATGAAAATTCTTACAAAATTATGAAATATGAAATTGTGGAAAATTATGAAAATCTTTAAATATTTTGACAGTGAAATCTTATTTGGCACTATTGTAGCTCCCGGAATATACAAAAGATTAGACATGATCCTTTCCAGGACATCCGTTAGAGACCAAAATAGGTTTTTTTTTCCGGGAGTAGAACATCTCGAGAACGACAAGTTTGAAAAAATTCAACAAAAAATAGTTCTGAGGGCTAGGAAACGAATCCTCTTTAACTATCTAGGATCTAGGGGCGAGAACTAATAGATTAACAGAATCTGAAATGAAAAAAATAATAGGTTAACTCTTGGAGGATTTTGCTGGTCACCGTGGCCAATTCGACATTTTTTAAATCGTCATAGAATACATCTGTGTGCAGGGAAGTTTCATTTCTTCAAGATCGTCACTTGAAAACTTGGAAAAATATTTTCTTTTGAGAGAAAATGAAAATCAAACTATTCAGGTAAGAAACCTCGATTCTCCGCACGTATTAATGGTGTTACCCCATGTTTCCCTATTTATTTGCATCATTGCCTTTTACCACATGCTTAATCCTTCCACTAAATGGGAGCTCCTTCATGTAAATTCAATTGAGACATTTAAAAATGAATTTAACTCTTTTGTAAACAAATGAGTAGCCCCTTCAGCCACTTTGCATTCGAAAGAATAATCTTTTGCGAGGAGAAATGAAAAATAATCCTTTTTAGCAATTCAAGGGTGGCAAATGGTGGGTTGAAGGACTTTCTCACACACTCACTAACCTGACATGGAGGGAACTTGTGGCCACCAGCACTAGCATTATCACTTCTAACTGACTAATAGAGCTACTAAATCGTACGTGGTGAAGGACGCACCCTCCGGGAGAGGGAAAATGAAAGAACCGTGTCTGATAATTTTTGCTTTTGGTGGTGCTATATTGATCGCATGGGCAAATGTACTGTGTGGCATGTGTTTGGCTGATCCGTTGTCAGGACAACGCATCAGACACGCTTCTGAGAACGCCCTCTGGCAATTGGGCCACACTTCCGGTCACCATGGGGGGGGGGGTGTGGGGGTGTGGATGGGGGTTGTTCTTGTACATAAACTCACCTCTGTGGCGTAGCTGCTGTGGAACCTATTGAGCTTGACGCTGAACTGGAGATTGTTGACGCAGTTGGGCTGGGATTGCGTGATGTGACCACTGAGCTGACTTCTGACGTCGATGGGACTCTCGCCGGGGCACTATTTGGACGCTGGTGGGACACAATAATCTGAGGGTTTCCCGCACTTTCGGCATTTATGGCCACAACACGCGGTTGCATCTCAGCGCGACGTCCCAACTGCCGTGGACGCTGCTCTTCCGTTGCCGTTGGTAGAGCGACGTGACTTGGGGTAATTGGGAGGCTGTGTGTGGGTGGTAGTGGGGCTGGTCGTACGGGGCACAATTGTGGTTCACGCAGCACCACCACGGGATCACGCGTATCAGTCAATCGGACACTGTTGTACGCTAAAAAATCTCTCAAATCCCCCTCAGCTGCCACTGTGGTTGATGCAGTTTCCTGCATCTCAGTCTCCTCAGTTGGGTGTCTCTCAGGCAGAACAATTGGACGGGTTTTTCGCATTGAAGTACGCCTCCATCGTCTCTCAGGTTGCTCCTCAGCACCTGCACAGAAGACAAGAAAATGCATAAGAAACAATTAAATACTCAACTGAAGGTTTCTCCTCACCCAAAAATAGCAATGAATGAGAAACGAAAAAAATCTGCCCCAACCCAGATATCTACTTCAGTGTCATCAACTTTATTTTTTGCTGTTGTATATTTGCACCCGGATTAAGTTCGCTTCCAGCACTCACGAGTGCCACACATAGACTGATTCTCCTAAAATCAAAAAATTCCCTCCACTCTTGCGTGACTCTTCGCAGTGGTGTTCAGGTGTTGTGAGGTGTTGTGATGGAGGGCACGATGTTGGTGGACATTCGCTCGAGTACCCGCAGAGAGGAAGTCAAAAAATGCGGGACACACCATTTGGTATTCCAAACTCAAATTTCCCCGTTTTGGGTCATTTTGCAAATCACCTGGCCTAAATTACCTACTAAATCATATTTTTCTCTAAGCCTTTTAAGCTGTGTTTGTCCTCTTTTTGAATTCACGGAGAAATTTTTTCGTTTACCTCTGAGTCAGAGTCCTACCATAAATCTTTTCTCTAAATATTTTTGAACACAACATTTACCTTTCTCGGAAAAATTTTCTTTTCGAATTAAAATAAGTTTTTTTAAATGATTCTGTAGAGAATCTTTTGTTAACTTGCGTCTTCTTAAGGTGTGGGTGGAAAGAGTCTTTTTTTTAAAATTAATTTTTAGTGTCTTAGCGGTCTTAGCCAAGACACATTTCGCTTCTTTTGAAACTAACCCTTAATTGCTATAAATTGATGAACAACACTTTTATTTTCCATAAGGAATTATGATAGGAAATTTCGAAAGATCAGAATTTTTTCCAATTACTAGACTTTTTTAGCCAAGACACATTTCATGCTATAAAAGATTATTTCAGAAGCTCAAAACAATTAAATAAGCAGATGTTCCTAATCAGAACGAATAAATGGCATTTCTATAAATAAATAATCTATTGGGTCATAAAGCCGTAACTCAAAATGACAATTATTTGGTTTATGTTTAGGCCCTGCTATAAAATTCTTCTCTTTCTGCATTTCTGATTTAAATTGTCCTACAGTATTAAAGAAATCAAGCTTGTTTTTTTTAATCTATCTTTTAGCTCTTAAATCCTCAAAATATTTTACAAAACTTAATTAATTATTAAAACTTAAATTGTTCTAAACTTCTTTTATTGCAACACTTGATTTATCGCTTGATGTTTTTTTTTTATAACCAAGAGTTCATGATGCTATAAAAAAATGTCTTTTACACCAAATCCTGAAGCCTAAATTGACACAATCAATGCTGTTCTTTTTTTTTAATCGTCTTTTGCACATGAATTCTAAACTGATTTTATGAAAACACACATGATTTATTGTTAGCACGTTCTTTGGTTCTTGCCTAAGGTGCTAGAAACGATTTTTGTAAAAGTCATTGAGGCTTTAATTGCTCTAAAGAACCGAGACTTGATCTTCTTCCAAAACTTTTTTGCTCTTCAATCTTTAATCGATTAGACGACAACACTTGATTTATTGTTAAATGTAACCTCCTTTTGGGTCTTGTCAAGGGTGCTATAAAAGATTTTTTTTGCAATAAAACATGAGTGGCATTATTGAAAAATTCTTATAATCAGAAAAAAGAATAAATATTTTTTCTGCTTAGTTTTTTCTCTCAAAGTATGATTCATCTACAATATTTTTTATAAATCTAAACCCACTCATTTAGCTCATTTATGGATATTCCATAAATTCATTCAACTTTTGCCATGACGGAAGCAAAATCTATTATTCGTTTTATTTTCAAACCCAAATATCGCACACATAAAACCCTCATTAGGGAGCTTGAAGAGATTTTTACCCAAAAATTCTCCCACCCGGAGCTTAAGCCTCTAATAAAATTCACAAAGCCGGGAAAGTGGTTGAAGGAAAAATTTCAACTGGTTCAAGTGTGTGCCTATTGACCTAGCACTTTGAGAAAAATGCATATCGTGTGTACTCCGTGATTTTCTGAAGGTTCCCCAATGATAATCATTTTGGACGAGAAGCTACAGGTAGGTCGTTAAAAAAAAAACAACACTCTCCCACCTAAATTTTCAACGCAACCAGCACGAAAAGAAAACTAAATATGAATACCTGAATAGTTTTTTAGCTAAAATTCATCGAATAAAAACTATCGATTTCCATTTTATTGTGGTAGAAGAAGAAAATGTATAGCGAGTTGTATTGGAAATAAAACGACGAAATTTCATTTTCACCGAAAAAACACACGTTGAAGGGGCAAGAAAGAGCGGAAAAATGACGAAAAGTGAAAATAACAAAAAAAAAGAAACATTTTGATGAATGAGACAATGGGGCTAAATTGCAAATACACTGAGCTAAATCAATTTATTTTTATTTCTTTTTTCGGATGCAGGAGGAGGTACGTAAAATAAAAGAAATCGAGAGTTGAGTTTTCGCGCCAAAAAGTGGGTAAGATTGATTGTAATAATTTTTAATTATTCTAGGAAGAAAGTTCCGCTGAATAGAGTGGACTGGGGCATAATTAGTGATTAAAAGGATTTTTTTGTCAGTTTTTTGGAGACGATTCTGTCAAAAATCTTTTATTTTCTTAAAACCTTAAAGGCTTTTATAAGATTTTGACACTTGATATTTTTAAATCATTCTAATGTCGTTCAATGAAAGAAAAACAGAGGATTTGCTTTTCCGGAAAAAATCAAAAGGATCTTTAGAGAGCCATGGAAAAGTAATTTTCCTTGAAAAATACGATTAATGAAAGAAACAAAATGTCAAAATCTTTTAAGATTTCTTGTATTATAAATTTTTTGGGAGAAATCTTTTCCTGAATTTTGTGAAAATATTATTTGAATTTGGCAATAATAACTATCTTCTAGGAAATTTTCCGGGCTACAACTTTTTCTCAGAAGATTTGTATCTGTCTGAATGGGAAAATGCATTTTCGGACAATTTTCCAAACCCTTGAAGCGTTAAAATTTTTCTTTAAATAAAAACTCAAATATTGTGTCATATTTAGCGATCAACAAATCCTTGAACGATTTCAATCCAAAAACGATTTTTTTGTTCTGAAATTTTAAGAATTTTATGGGTTTTTTTGATCGCAGAATACGACCCAATTGTTTAATTTGCATGAAACTCTCTAATTTTAGTAGGAAGTATAAAAATTCATTTTGAGTAAATTAGAATAATTACGGAAAAATATTTACTGAGATATTCCAATTAATTCTTCTTCTTCTTTTTACTTTTTGCCCCAGTTAACCCTAACTGACGAATTGTTTAAAGATTTTTAACAGAATCGATCCCAATTGATTAGAAAATATCTTTAAAAATCAAATTTCGCTACTTCAAAGGAAGAACAATATTTAGTCTAACCTGCAAGACAATGGCATCCCTTTAAGTGTTTCATTTAGCCTAGAGTTGCAAGTTCAAATCCCATCAAAGTATTATTTTTTTTTGTCATTCAATGATGATTTTTTTTTAATATAAAATTACGTTTCTTGGGTAAAAATGAAATCTGCGGCTTTTCGCGCTGGATTACCAAACGAAGATGAGTTAAAAGAGGAGAGATCAAGCAAGAATATAATTTCAATTGAGGAGAATTTGAGCGTAGAATTTATGGTCAGTTTAATGGAAATTGCACATTGTCTTCTACACGGTTGAGTGTCTCTCCTTTCCACTGACCAGGCACAAGATTCCCCGGGATGGGATTTGTGTGGCAAAAAAAGTTTTTTTTCTCTCTTCAATTGGAAACAATCGCGCCACAGAGTTCCCCGCCAAAGAGGGGGCAAAATCATTAAAATTGCAAGAAATTGCACGACTGGTAAAAGAAATCAATATATAGCAAATCAATGGCATAATCCCTTCCTCTCTCTCTCTCTCTGGAATTGAGAGGAGACAAGACAAAAAAAAAGTCATTAAGGGGCCCTCCCCACTGGATTACTCACCACACACTGCTGGTGAACTAAGAAAGAGCTGAGAAAATGATTATTTACTTAAGAAATGGTAGAGGGAAATGTCATTCTCCTGCAGGAGGTACAAAATCGCACCACCAACATGCCCATAAATTGCCATGTTGTTGGTGGAATTGAGCAATAGAAAATTATACGTGTGAGTCATTCTCTTCTCTCTTCACAAAGCTAAAAAAAAAAATAGGAAATGATCTTTTCAATTGGAAGGTCCGCGCGCCATGGAACTTCTTGTAGAGCGAAACTCGACTCTTTGTCTTTTTGCGCGGAAAAATCACGACAAAATCACCGCGAGAGATTTGAAAAAAATTGGATGATTGAGAAATTCATTTCGTGCGAAAAAAAACTTACTCCCCCCTCTGAAAAACACTCCCAAAAATACTTTATTAAAAAAAATCTCCCAAATGACATCTCACCGTGTCAATTTGGCAATTTTTTGCCACCCAAAAATTTATGATAAATATTTCAAAATGTGCAAATAGGCATTGATTAGCGCCCGTGTTGAGATAGACACAAAAACCACCGACCGCATTGACACATTTTTAAATGTAATAAAAAAAGACACAGAGATATAAAAAATGCTCAATAGAAATATTTGCAAAAATATGAATTTATATTTAACAAACTGCGAGAAGTTGTTAGTAAAAAAAACTCCCTTAAGGCTAAAATCATTTTCCGCAAATAAAATACATGAATACAAACATTTGTTTTGTACTATGTAAAGGAGTTTATGCAATTTGAGGCTTTTATGACATCATTCAGAGATACTGATAAGACCAAAAGATAAAATAAAAAATTAATTTAAATGAAGCTAAAAAACTTTCCATTTTCTTAAAAAAAACATCTAAGGAAAAGGCTTTGTTAAATCATTCATAAACCACGCCCTCATATTTCTCATTTACAACATTACCTATGCATCTCTGCTGCGAATGATAAAATTGATGAATTGTATTTCTTTCAAGATAAAATATCACAAATCAAAGATTCGAGATTCGCTAAGCAAGATATTCACAAAAATGCAAAAGCTTTTTGTACGCTTTTTTGCACTTTTAATGTATAAAACATAAGCTTCAATGCTCCGAATGATGATCTTTAACATCTCTTTAACAATTCAAAGGGATGAATGAAACTAAAAATAATAAAGAAATTATGGAGGAGAAAAAAAGACGAGACTACCCATTAGAACTTCTTCGCTTTTAATCCTTTAGAGTTTTTAGAATCATACGTTAACCTATGAATTAAACATTCAATGCTCACTAATTTTACTGGGTTTAATAATTTTTCAAAGTTATAATAATGATCTGAATTTACGTAAAAGAGGCTAAAAAAAGTCGTTTTGACTGAAAATATGTCCTCTAAAGGCTTTTGGAGAGCAAATTACAAAGATCACATGTTTCAATGTTTCATGTGGCCGCGAAAGGGTTTATAAATAAGTACTGTGTTTCAAAGGCATATGCTTCCTTCCTCAAATATTTTTCATAAATCTAGTCAAAGGGTGTACTGTACAAATCCTAAGTTATTGTTTTATACCCTCAACGTCAAAAAGATCAACATTTTAACATAAAAAATTATTTATCAAAACAATGAAGCATATGCTTCAAGCTTATGAAAGTAACTTTGAAGCAAAAGATTACCACACGTGAATTATTCAATTTTCATGCAAAATCTGACTTTTGCAGTGGAAAATGTAACGCCATTTTAACTTTTCCTAAACATTCTTTTAACCTCATCAAGATTTTCTCCATTTGTTGTTGCTCTTCGAATGACATCACAACACGTGCAAAAATGAATAAACTCCTTTGGCGGCAGCTTAAAGACATGCGCGTTTTTCTTTCAATTGGCCAATTTGAATATTGAATAATTTATTGCGGGAGGATTTATCAAAGTTGCGGAGCTCATTGTTAAATAGTTTCCTACCAAATAATAGCTTCTTGGTATGATTTTTTTGCCCTAACGTTGAGTGGAGAAGCAAAAAAAAGCACGATTCACGAATCATTAGTTCATTACGGTGCAAAAAATGTTTGAATGAAATTATTTTGTAAATGGTCGCAAAAAAGGTTAATTTTTTCAAAGGTTTTGTCTGTTTGGTTTTTGGTGAGAAAATATCGTTGGGAAACGTACAAGAAGTAGAACTTGCTTCATTTATTGAGGCATAATGTGCTCTTATTTTAGAAGATAAAAATGATAAAAATATATAATTTTAGTCTAAATTATGAGAATTTGAGTACAGAAAAAAAACAAATTAGGGATACTTTTTTAACACTTAAGGATGACTGGAGTTAATTTAAAATGTTTAAAATTATATCCTTCCTTTCTCGTTCAACGTGAAACATAAAAACATTGAAACATGCGCGTTTTTATTTCGATATTTATTCTACAAACAAACTCTGACGCAGGGCCCCGAGATATCGCAAATTCCATCTTCAGACGCCGGCGACCTCGGCTCATGGAGGCGGAAATATTTTGAACTAAATTATGTTCTTTGAAACGCTGAAACTATTGAAACATATACCCCACCAAAAAAACACAGTATGACATTTCCGCGGAAAGTCGTTGGAAAATTCCATCAAATTAAAAATTTTATTTTTATGAAAAAAAAATTATAAATAAATTGAACATAAATTAATTTCTGAGTAATAATATCCCATCTCAAGTGCCAGAATTTTCATTTTTAAACATTACGTGAGAATTAGTGGGAAAATTTTTAGGAATTTTGAAAAATTTTTTGGTCACTTTTTTTTTTTTCCTAATAATGAAGTGATTCTTATATGTTCTGGCGGTCCTGACTACAAAAATTTTTATCTCTTGATTTCATCCCAAAGAGTCAGAAATTCCAATTCCAGCCAGAAATTTTTTAATGAAAAAAAAAAATGGTTTTTTTATGTCAGATTTGTGGTCACTTCACCGTGTTAATAATCAAGTCACAAGAGTCACAACAAGTTTAAGGATCTGGAGGATCTCATATTCATTGTGATTGGTACATAACGCGTGAACATTTTATTCTTACGATGAAGAGGCTTATACCTCCCGGTGATCTTTTTGATCCTATTGATCACACTTATGCAAAAAGGAAAGTTACAAACACTCTAAGTGAAAGTGGAACGAATGAATCAAGTCATAAGGTAATTAAGGCGAAAAATGCCAAAAAGGATGAAAAGAAAGAAATCAAGGTAAGTGAATTTAGTTTATTAGTTGTCTGTTTCCTTTAAAACAACTCCTGATAACATTTGGTATGGCGATAGAGGAGGCGAATACGAATTTAAAGCGCTAGTGGAGGTCTAGCCTAATCCCCGTCATAGCGCCCCCATTTGAAAAAAAATATGCGTTTTACCCATTTTGATGATAATGATGTAATAATTTTTCCTTATAAAATGAATTAATTGTTAAGGCGTAGTATCTTCCTAAAACTAAACTACTGCTGTTAATTAATTAGGTATCTTTAAACGCGTATTTCTTTTGAAAAAGAATGTGTTTTTTTATAAGTCCTTTTAACCGATAAAGTCGTCTCATCTCGAAAGTTTTTTTTTTAATATAATACGAGTGTGTCTTAACTGATTTCGAGAAAATTGGACTCTAACATTGTAATTTTGAAAAAGCCACAAGGAAAAATATTTTTTTTCTTTTTTGAAGTCTACGTCGCGTTATACGCGTAATCCTGATAATCATTTTTTTTAATTTGAATATATTATAGATTTTATGATACATTTAAATACCTTATTTTTTCAGTTTTTTGATAAAGCGGATCTCATGACCGAAAATATCAAGCTACGAGAAAAGATTAACAAACTTGTGAGCAGTCTTGATGCAAAAGAGAAAGAGAGAATTTCAATTAAAAATAAGCTTGATAGATCTCTAAAAAAGATCAAAAAACTTGAGGAGAACGTCAAGGAATTGAGTAAGAAGAGCTTTTTCTCACTAGATGAGGAAAAATATAAAGCATTGCCAGAGGTCCTAAAAGCACTATTGGAGCAGACCTTGGAACCGAAACGAAAGTACTGCGAAACGCTCAAGAATTTTGCCACAAATCTTGACTTTATTTCAGCGAAAGCGTTGAGGTAAAGTATTAAAACTGCAGAAAGTTTTTTTTTTTTTTAAGTGTAACAAATATGTTTATATCCTTCTTTATATTTTTAAAGATACGTGAGGAAAGAGTTCAATAATTGTCTCCCACACCCAAGAACCATCACAACTTGGTATCAATCGTTGGATTGCTTCCCCGGTTTTACATGGGAAATATTGCTCTCACTCAAAGCCCATGTTGAGAAACAACGCATTGAAGGTAAAAAAGTGATTGGGCAACTTATCATGGACGAGATTCATACATATCAGGCGGTTCAACAGGTGAAGGACCAAGTATATGGTTATCCTGTTGTAAAAAATTTTGAAGACACCGATGTAACAAAAAAGGCTAATGAGATTCTAGTCTTTATGTTTGTGACTCTTGACGGAAAGATTAAATGTCCTTTTGGGTATTTTCCCATAAATGGTCTAGATCATATTCAGAGAATGAATCTTGTGGAGAAGGCCATTTACAAAATTGAAGAAATTGGAGCGGAAGTATTGGGTAAGTGATTTAGCTATTTTTTGAGCGATTTAGTGATTTTCTTTAAATTTTAAAATAACAAGTCAACTGGTATTTATAATAAAAGATAAAAGATTTTTGGTATTAACTATAAAAGTCTATTTTGCTAAATTTAATAAAATCTCCAAAAATAAAAAAATAAAAAAAATGTTATGTTGAATATGACCCTTATTAGTTGTAAGTACTTTGTTCTCGTTGTTCAAGTTGGCTTGCATATGATTTATAGGCTGCACTTTTGATGGCGCAAACGTCAATTTTTCCACCATAACTCACCTTGGAACCAATGCAGAGGCTAATATGGATAAATACGCATTCACCATAAACAGCAGTGGCGACAAAGGCATGGATCAGGACTCCTCTGCAGAAATTTTTGCATATCCTGATCCATGCCATATGTTGAAAAATATACGCAATACATTTGGTCGCTATAAAATGATTGATGGGCAGAATCGTCCGATTGATTTTAAGTACTGCATTGAAGTGTTTAGACTGCAGCAAGTCCTTCATATTGATATGGGAACCAAATTGAGGATTGAGCACATCAATTATGATAAGAAAAAAATGAAGGTGGTCCTAGCAGCCCAGCTTCTAAGCAATTCGGTTGCCAACGCAATAGAGCGTTGCCGTGAGCTGGGCTTTAAATTCTTTGAAGACGCACAGGGCACAATTGACTTTATACGGCGTATAAACAACGCGTTTGATCTTTCCGATAGCCGAGAATCCACAAACCATGGGTAAATATTATACATATTAAGTACCTATATATATAATAATTATGTAGGGGAGACCGGGGTAAAAAAGTCAATTTGCATAAATCCTTATCTGCAGGAATCCCCAAGACCAAGAAAATTTTCTCGATAGATCATTCTTATAGGAAATTTTCTGACCTACAACTTTGTTTCAGACTGCTTTTCTCTATCTCCCCAGGAAATATGAGTTTTCGAGCTTTTCCTAAACCCTTCCGCTTCTGACTTTATTTTTTAGACTCGGCGGTAAATATAGTCACTAGCGGGGTAATAAAGTTGGTCGAATTTTCCAACATTTCCAAGGATTTTCCACCTGAGAGATTAATAGTAGTTGATAGCTAAACTTCACACCTTTTGATCCGCAACAAGGAATTTCACATTTAGACCCACTAAAACGGAGAATTTTGCGATTTTCTCAATCACGCAATTTTGCGACAATTGGTTAGAATATATAGTCAAAAGTTCAAAATCCCATAAGATTTACATGGGTTGACACGATTTACCCTAAGGGGCATGTTTTGATTCAAATAATTGTACAGAAAAAATCATTAAAAGCTAGTGAAAAATACATATTAGTAACGTTTTCTACAGCAACCCAGCTACTGAGAAATATTATCAGATTGGAAAATTCTTAAAGGAAAAGTATCGGAAAATGAGTTTTCTCAATTCGCAAAAGTTTGGGGAACCCAAAATTCTTTTTGTTTTTTTTTACTCCTAAACTATTGTTCGGATAACTTCTAAATTTCAGTCAATTATTGGAGATTGGTAGGGCTTTCCATCATATTTTTTTCCAATTTTTCCAATTTTTCCGATTTTTTCCAATTTATAAGCTAAGAGAAATTGATATTTGAAAATTTTCCACTGACTTTTTTACCCCGGGTTCCTCTATGCTATATTACATAATTATTATATAATATGTATATAATTTATGCAATTTGTGTCAATTATAAAATGTAAATTACTATGAAAAAAATGTTCTTTTTAAAATTATTATTTTTTAAAGTTTAATTGTTTTTTTATATTCAGTAAAATAATATTAGAAGAACATGTTAATTATGTTATATATTTAAAGTAATTTCATTAATTTTTTATAAGATTTTTTTACCGACTAATTTGTATAGATTTAAGAGTTACAAACAAAATTAGACGATCATTATGAGCGAACGACCGAAAATGTCCTGATAAATTTAAAGACTTAAATTTTTTACTATCATTTTTTTGCAATAACTACTATGTTTTCAGGTTTAAGACTCCAATACGGGACACGAATATTGCAGAAGTTAAGCAATTTTGCAAAGAAACAATTGAATATATAAATTCTTTGAGAATTGTGAAAGAGGTGAAAAATAAGAAATCCCTGTCTAGCAAATCCACCAAAAATAAAGGACAACTGCGCAACAATAAGAATAAAGGTACGCTGAAGACGCAACTGGTTGTAGAATCAGCCAATAAAGCTGGATTTATTGGATTCAGGGCGATCCTGGCGAATATTCCACACATTTATGAAAAAGTCAGGAGCCATATTGGTCCATGGGGAATGTGCACGTACCCTCTAAGTCAAGATCACATTGAGATTTTTTTTGGCTGCGTTCGCAGAGGACTGGGATGCAATAATAACCCCTCAGTGATACAGTTTCGTGCTATCTATAAAAAGCTCATTTCACACGTAGAAATGGATGGCCCTGAGGGAGGTAATTGCCTTGCGAACTTGGCTCATGTTGAGATACTGAAAGTGCCTCCTTTGCAAAATCTTTCAGTTTTGAATGGAGATGTAATACAGGTACTAGCTATCATCCTTTCTTTTTCTTGAATTTCACGCATTAGGAAATTTCGAAATAACTTATCTTGGATATGTCACGTATTTTTTTTATTTTTCATTTTCACGAAAGCCAATTTCAAATTTTTCTTAAAATAATCAAAATTCATGAAACGTGTAGAATGTAGAAGTTCTTTAACTATTTCCTTAAACTAATTTAATTAACAATACGTGAGTAAATCCAATTGCATTTACTTACTTTACTATGTAATTTCATATCCACTATATATCTTTTTATTACAATTTAAACATTAAGCATGAGACGACTGACACGATTTTGCCGGATGACAACAGATGCCGGATGAACGAGTCCAAACTACAAGAGCCAGATAGCGAAAATGAAAAAATAGATGACGAAGAAGATTTCTCTCAAATTTTCCAAGAGAGTATTATATTCATCGCCGCAGATATTCTGAGCAACGTACTAAAACATAAATTGAAATGTTTGGAATGTCTATCAATTATAATTGATACTCCAAAGCACATCCATGACCCAAACCTCCTCAAAAATTGCGAAAAATTCGCATTTACACCATCACCACTGCTCGTCAATATCTGTATGGATGCAGAGAGAGAAATCAGACAAATGATTTTTGACAAGAAGAATGATCAAATAAAGGTTGATAGATTTGATCAAGCAAAAGTAATAAGGGAGGTAATATCTCATTTTGATAATGTACCTTTTGATGATCAAATTCATCATTTTATAAATAATATTGATCATTTTCTCAATTTGGTCTCCATGTTGATCAAACTCTTCTCTAAAAAGAGAATGACCTTTTTCGAGAGGAAATGCAATGAGAAAGTGTCAATACGGAGTTTTCTCAATCGCTCAATTATTTTTCAACATATGTAAAATTCAAGTAATAATAAGCTATAGCGAATGAAAGAATTTGGTCTGGAAAAACCATGTAAAAAAAATTCGGCACAAATACAGAGCTTTATTTGAATTTAAGTTCCAATTGTTTGAACGCATACCTCATCAGAAATTTATTCATGTACTTTTCGTTTCGATAATAATCCATAATCTGTAATTAAAAAGGTATTAATAAAGACAATTTCGGAATTATGGAGTACATTCTCAGGACTCGGAAGTTATTCTTTCATCTTTTTCCATGATTACCTATCTCTACCGGTAACTAAATATAATTTACCAGAATAAAAATTTGTTCATTCCTTCAAATAGCCAGAGTTAAAATAATTTTTAATAAAAACTATTTTAAAAAAAGTTGATAATTCGCAGGTGTGTTTTCTGTCTTATTAAAAATGATTAAAGTCTGTTTTCCTTAAGGAATTTTGAGATGGTGTCAAAGTGAAAGAAACATTCTTAAAGAATGAATAATTCATTTAAAAGAAAAATAATTTTTTTCCTTTTATTCTGTGTCCTTAAGGAATTTTAAGACGGTGTCAAAGGGAAAGAAAAACTTTATGAATGAGTTAAATTTTGTTTTCCTGATTATTATTCTTTTCATTTGAAATTATTTAAAAGAAAAATAATTTGATTTTTGTGACGGCGTGAAAAACTGAAATTAATTATTAAGAAAAAGATTTTTTAAATTATTTTTTAAATATTAAAAAAATAGTTTTGTTTTACATTAGGATCCCTAATTTGTCTAGGATGTAACAATCAATAGATAAGATCATTAATTTTAAGGTCACTTTATCATTGGCAAAGTGACCACAAATCTGACATAAAAAAACCATTTTTTTTTTCATTAAAAAATTTCTGGCTGGAATTGGAATTTCTGACTCTTTGGGATGAAATCAAGAGATAAAAATTTTTGTAGTCAGGACCGCCAGAACATATAAGAATCACTTCATTATTAGGAAAAAAAAGTGACCAAAAAATTTTTCAAAATTCCTAAAAAATTTCCCACTAATTCTCACGTATTGTTTAAAAATGAAAATTCTGGCACTTGAGATGGGATATTATTACTCAGAAATTAATTTATGTTCAATTTATTTATAATTTTTTTTTCATAAAAATAAAATTTTTAATTTGATGGAATTTTCCAACGACTTTCCGCGGAAATGTCATACTGTGTTTTTTTGGTGGGGTATATGTTTCAATAGTTTCAGCGTTTCAAAGAACATAATTTAGTTCAAAATATTTCCGCCTCCATGAGCCGGGGGCGCCGGTGTAAAAGCATAAAATAGTACTGCACAAGGCTTTACACCAGGGCCCTGCTCTGACGGCATTTTTCAGACGAAACGTCTTTTTCCACTTCTTCTGCGTGAATTTTATGTATTTCTAACTAGGAAAAACAATTTAATTCATAAAAAAAAAATTTGGGAAAATAAAATGTATCATGTTTAGGTCAACGTATGACCAAAAAAAAACGGGAAAGGGTTAACTAAAGAATTCTATTATAGTTTGCTATTTAAGTAAGATCTGCCAAAGATTAATCTAAAAACCTAGCTAGGGTAAAATAAGTCAAAACTAATAAGGGGTTAATTACTCATTCACTAATTAAAAAAAAAATTAATTCAAGTTAAACTGAAAATCCTTTTTAAACTTAATTATTTTTTAATGATAAATAGTTTTTATTCCATTTGGAATATTATTAATAAACTTATCATTTTGGGAACATCTGCTGCTGATCACGTAAAATTTTTAAAAAAATGAGGGGTGCTGTGGGTGAGGCAATAACTAGAGGTACCTATATAATATCTATGAAAACGAATCCACAGCCGGATGAAATGACCCGGAACATGAATCGGAAAAGGGGTATTTTTTTTATAAGTAAGTAGAAGTACTCACCAGGTGGTCCGGAAGTGGCACGATTTGGTGAGAAGGCAATTGTACATCTGTATGGATGCCCACGCGGAACATTCTCCAGGCTAGTTGTCCTTCTACCAGCTACTTTTGGCAATGTTGCACCACTTGTGGAGCTCTCACCTGGCTCCCACTGCCTTTCACACTTTTGCTCAACCTCCTCAAGATATGCATCCAGCTCCATAAGAGTATCCGCAATGTCTGGCGTCACCGCTTGATCCGTCTCCGTGATTGATTGGGATTGTGTCATAAATGTCTCACCCTGTGTGTCCTGAGCACTGGAGCTGTGTTGCATGGTGTTCACATGAGTCTGTAGCAATTCTTGCTGCGATTGCGGGAACTCAGTGGCACCACGATGCCTGCCAATCGTGCAGAAACCACCTACAATCTTCTCATTATCCACCACATTCAGCACACGACGTCGTGGTAGAGTCCAACGATTTGTCTGACCCACACACTCCTCATCTAAGCTCTGCCTCCGTATTTCCGTGTAACTCGTGTGACTGTCTATTGACCCCATTCTCGATCAATCACTTCCGCGCGAGGTTTTTTTCTAATAATTTTAATTTTCTCTCCAAAGCCACGATTGCGAATCTTTTTTTTCTCCCTGGAGATCACTGCAAAAGGTACAAGTTTTTTTAATTTGATAGAGATCACTTTATTGGATTTTTTTATGAATATTAAATTGCTCCTTGACTGTGTTAATTCCTCAAAGATCGCGTTTATCTTTCGTGTGTCTGTGAGAATTGCTTTTCCTGGTGCATATTGCCACTGATCCCCAATGATTCAGGAAGATATTATTTGAGGGTCTACCTGATCGATCTTTTTTACATATTGATCATTTTTCTCTTTGAACTTTTTATTAATTTTTGTTTTATTTGAGCAAAAAAATAACAATTTCGTCTAAAATCTTGTTAAATTAGTTTTTCTTTCAATAATTTGTTGCATAATTTGTAAAATCCCTTCCTAAAACGGCTAAAACCAGGGGCGTAGTCAGGAATCTATTTTAGGGGGTGTTTCCGAATTTAATTTCTTTTAATAAATATTAAAAATAGATTAAAAGAACAATTTAAGTTTAAAGCTTGGTTTATGAGTAAAGAAATTACTGAATCTAACAGCAGTAATTTTCGAGTTGGCAGATTTTAATATTTTTCTACAATTCTAACGTTTTACGTTCCATTTCTAATGATTGCCATTGTCTTTTCTTCTAACGTTTGACAAGTTTTATCGTTTGACGTTTGTAGTTCGTTGTTTACTGTAACATTTGGCGTTTGTTGTAACGTTAAAAGATCAATAGACGTTTAGACATTTCGTCGCTTGACGATTTCTTTTTAGCGTTTGACATGCTCTTTGCGATCTTGACATTTATTCTATAACGTTTTAAGTTTCTTTTCGAAAGGTAACGGTAACTTTTTTGACGTGAAATATTTCTTTTTATTTAAACGATGTATCTACGTTCATTTATTCTATCATTTTACGTATTTTATGTTAACATTTGACGTATAGACTGACGTTCAAACGTTGTTTTTCTTAAGGTTGACATTTCCTTGTTGATGTTTGACATTTATTCTTTGAACGTTTACGATTTTAAACGTTTGCAGATTTCTTTTTTACATCTTTTAAAGTATTTTTTAGTTAATTTAAACTGAAAAATTAACCGAAAATCCGCTTTTCTTGAGATGTCTGGCAATATTATTTCCTTAACATCTCCAAGAAAAATTTGATCTGACTTATTAGAAGAATGTTCAAAGGATACAAACAACCTTCTTGGCTTCGTCACTACAGACTAAAGCTCCCGAAGAACGTTTATTTGTTTTTTTTTTTTTTGATTTTCTGTAAAGTTTAGTATTGACGAAGACTATGATCACATAAAAATAAATCGAACAGGTCTTTAAATAAAATGAACACCCCTTGTGCAAAACAGCTCCATTTAACAGTAAATTAAATTAAATCATTAAGAAAATGATCTTTATCTTAAAATTTATTTCATACAAGATTTTTTTTTTTAAATATTTTTAAAGATTAAGTAAAGATCACTTCAGATCACTCTAAAGATTAAACTAATCTATAGAGAATCAAAATGGGAGTTTGAATTCATTTTATTGGCTCAAATTGAATTCGAAAAGATCAATTTTAATGCCACAAAGATCACTCTTTTTTTTCCACTTCATGATCATTTTATGCGCAAATATCACTTCTTTGTGCTAAAATCCCATATCTTTGGAGTGTCCCTCTCACACAATTCAACTCCACCACCATTGAAAGAAGAAGTATAAAGAAATAAGAAAAAACCAATCACTTGGCAATATGTACTTGAGAGACTCATCGTGGGGAGAAAGAAAATTTCCAATACTTGCACGAGCATCGCATTTTGTATTCACAAATTGTCTAAGTGGATGCTCTTCCACTTTGGCTTTTTTTTTGCATTTTATTTGTCACGTGACCCAAAAAAGTCTTGCCCCATCGCACCTTTTGCAAAACATATTTAAAAATTACTTTCTGACTAACTTTTAAATATTTTTGTCGCAATATTTGATCTGTTTATGCGCGCTCGAAAGGAAAAATAATTTTTATTAGAGAGAAAAAAATGTAATTAAGTGTCTATCTGTTGGGTTTATTAATTCCGCTATTAATGTTTTTACAAAAAGATATTTATAAAAGAAATATTTATTAAAAGAAAAACTTCCAGGGAAAATGTTTACAATGTTCTTTAATGTTTTATTTATTAATTGTTTTTTTTTTTCTTTACGATTGTCACCTCCATATTGATCGTGTTGCAACACAATCGCGATCATTTCACGGACAATCGCACTAAACTGATAATAAAATGTTTATGTGAAAGACAAGAAAAAACCGCAAATATGCTTCTGCATAAAAATTAGTGGTGCAGTAGAGAATGTAGTAAATGATCGTGATTGCGTGATTGCGGATGGGGCGCGATCTGTTTGTGTGTGCAGTCCGAAAAAAAAGAAGAGGGAAACCTTGAACACTCGACGGTTTCTTGTTAAAAATCACATTGACCTTCTAAGAGAGCGAGGCGGCAAAAGGCATTTTAATATTAACTACATTATCTACTCTTACACACAAAATATATATTTATTAATTTTTTTTCTTCTACAAAAGACACACACCATCACTTGATCTTTTGGTTTTTAATTAAAATTTTAAATTATTTCACAAAAGACAAACTTTTTATCATATTTGTGTGTTTCTTTAATGTAATTCAATTCATCACGAAGAAGAAAACAAAATGCTAAAATAAATTTTAAAATTGTGCAATTATAGCGGTTTTATTGTCATTGTGAAAAAGCAATCACTTAACCCATTTATGACGGATATTACTTGGATTCTTTTTTCAAAGTCAATTAAACCTTCGGGGAAGGATCTGTTGAAATTATCTTAATTATAATAATGCTTTGAACTATTTTGAGAGAACTGATTGTTCTTATTATTGAAGAACGTTCGTTTAATTTAACTAAATTTATTTTTAAAAAAAAACTAATCAAAGAAACATGGGAAGAACATATTGGATCGATTCTGTTAAAAATCTTTTTTTTATCATAACATAAAAGATGTAAAATTTTGAAAGTTGACAATTTTAAATTCGTTTAATTGTCATTCCATGAAAGAGAAACAAACGATTTATTTTTCCATTAAATAGTCAAAAAGACCTTTAAAGATCACCTTTAAAGCCCATTTAAATGAAAAGTAATTTTCCTTTTAAAACACAAATGAAGAAAGAAAAAATTTGTCAAAATCTTTTATGATATTCATAGAATATCATGGACCAATAAAAGGCGACCGTATTTGAAGATGGAATGAAAAAAAAAGAAGGACCAAAAATCCGATTTTGGGGTCTTTTCTTTTCTTTGTTTTTTACAATTCGTCAGTTGTAAGATTTTTGGTATTCTGGGAAAAATCTTTTAAGATTTTGACATTTTATTTGTTTCTTTAAGCGGGTTTTTGAAGGAAAATTACTTTTCCGATGCTCTTTAAAAATCTTTCTGAATATTTTCTGGAATGACAAATTCTTCGTTTTTCCTTTATATGATCGACAATTTTCAATCGACAGTACAACGATTTAAAAAAACACCATCTGTCAAAATCTTACAACTTTTATGTTGTTAAAAAAAGAAAATATTTTTATCAGAATCGACACTTTTTTCATTTTTTTTTCATTACATCTTTTGATTTTTGCCAAAAAAAATATTGTTTTGATTAACTTAAATAGACAAATTCGGGTAAAGAATGAGAAAAATTCTAAGACGAGTGAACTAAAATTTATTCAAATAGAATTAAAAAAATATAGGGGAACGTGTCTCAATTCGGACCTCTTAATGCCCTTTTTTTTCAGTCCGCTATTACTTAAAACTGATAAAACGTTAAATGTAAGTAAAATATGGAAGAAAAAGAGCATTAAATGGGCTTTAAAATGGTACCAAATTTAAGAAAAAAACTTTTTATTTTATACCACTTTTTCTCACTTTGCGCGGACCTTTGGAGGTCCGAATTGGGCCACGTTCCCCTACATTCTTCACATTACGGAGGACTTATTAAAAACCCTTTAACCATGAAAACCGTAATTGAGGATTAAATAAAGAACTAAATTTTGTTTTCAAAATGATTTAAAAATGAACAACATTTTGCGCCAAAATATTAAAAAAAATTGAGAAAAGTCTTAAATCTGTTCTTGGCCTTGTGGCTTGAAAAGGCTGGGGTCGTAAAAGCTTTAAAATAAAAAAAGAATCTGTTCTTATACTTCTCTGGTTCTTAAAGAATTAAAAACAAAATTGAATGATTCTTAATGATTGTTTTTATCTATTAAAGTACCTACCTATTAAGAAAAAGAAAACAACGAGCAGAATTTCCCCCAATAAAAAGCACTAAATTACCTTTATAAGTGTTAAAAGAAATCATTCAGGTGTATTGTAAAATGGGACACTTGTCGTCGTAAATGGGTTAATACATCTTTTTTTTCCTCTATCCAATCCTCCTCTTGACTAATTTAATCTTTTTAGGCACTCCACTAAATGCTTTTTGGTTGCTTAAAGCTCCCGCTAAGTCAGTAGGTGCGTAACGAACGAAAAAAAAACCCTCTACGTAAATAATCTTTTTTGTTGTTCTTTCTCTTGCACAGCATAAAGAAATATGTAATTACGTGAGTGTAAGGTGGAAATTTTTGATTGCACACCTCAAAGTCTCCCCACAGTTTGCGATCACTTCTCAACCGGTACATGATCAAGTGTTTCGTTCGGGCTTATGTCTTATGTGCCAAATTATACATTTATACATGTAGGTAGCATAGGTAGGTACATTTATACATTTTCTCTGGAAGATGGTTTAGAAACCGTTCTTTTGCCAACTAACCACTTCTTTTGCTGTCTCCGCCACAACTTTTGCACACTGAGAGAGCACTGATTCTTTGAGAGAAATCTCCACAACTTTTCACTCTTTTTTTTTTCTTTTGCACTTTTCTGCACAACTCTATACCCTATCCCACTTCTGATTTTTCACACCCTTGGCGCTCTCTGTGCATCTTTTCTTTCGCACCGCACTGCACTCCTATTTTGCTACAAAAAAAAGGAACCTTCTCTAACTAGAACTTTTGTAGGATATTTGTCCAAATTTAGGAGTGAGAGAGAATGAAGAAAAAAAAGAACCAAAAGAGCCAAACAACGATTCTTCGCGAGTGTGAATGTTCCAAGAGCGCCACATGAACTGGGTGCTTGAATCTCTTTGGGTGACTCAAAAACCCGTTTCACGATCGCCGCACACAGAGAGCATCGTGGGGGGAACATTTTCCTAACCACATACATAGCATACAGTGAGAAAACGTTCCCGCGAGTGAGACGGAGCAATTGGGTATGGGAGGTGAGTGATCGTGTCAGTAGTGTGCGATCGTGCACTCACAGAGCCCCCCCAATTGGCCGCACCCTCCTCTCCTCAGCTGCATGTTTACCAACACACAAAAATGATGATCGTACAGCTCTGGAGATCGTTCCAGCAACAACGATCGCATTGCTACCACTTGCAAAAGAAATACAAATCGCTTGGCCCATTCATTTTGAACCTAAGTCGACTTAGGCTTATAATGCTTTTTTGTGTATTTCAGTGCTCCAACTATCCCTCTATCACCCCATAAAATATTACGCAAATATTTAATGTCCCCATGGAGTTATAAGGATTTTACTGAAAGGAGTCGAAAAATTTTTATAAATCTCCGGGCATTAAAAACCTCAAATGTTCGGCTCGGCACCGGAGATTTTCATGCGAGAAAAGAATAGCGCGCAAGATTGTTCGCAGCGGTTTTTTCTTTCACGCTGCCTGTAAGGCACCCTATCCGGGCGCGCATGCTTATGTGTGTGTGTGTTTCTCCACCCCGTGAGCGTGGTGGTAGGCAGCTCAAATAGAAGTTTTGCTTATTCGATTGCAACGCATGTTTGGCAGACGTGTAGAGTAGCCGTTTTCGTATATTATGGTCGGCGGGGGTCGCGGTATCAAATCTTACCAATGTCAATGATTTATTTTTTTTTTCGACTAAATATTTTTTTTTTATTTTCCCAATCATTTTAAATAAATCTTTTGATGTTAAACTACCCTTTTCATGGACAATTAGGGGGGGCTGGGGCAAAATTTTTTGTTTTTCGCCGGAATTGTGGTTACTCCTCATTGGTAATGATGGAGTGACCTCCGGATTGGGGATCTCATCCCAGAAATATAAAATTCTGGAAAAATAGGGGGGGCTGGGGCAAAAATTTTTGTTTTTCGCCGGAATTGTGGTCACTCTTCATTGGTAATGATGGAGTGACCTCCGGATTGGGGATCTCATCCCAGGAATATCAACTCCTGGACAATTAGGAGAGGCTGGGGCAAATTGATGGGTTTTTCGCCGGATTTGTGGTCACTCCTCATTGGTAATTATGGAATGACCTCCGGATTGGGGATCTCATCCCAGAAATATAAAATTCTGGAAAAATCCCCCTATTTTGCCCCCCCTGGCTGGGGCAAAAATTTTTGTTTTTCGCCGGAATTGTGGTCACTCCTCATTGGTAATGATGGAGTGATTTCCGGATTGGTGATCTCATCCCAGGAATATCAAGTTCTGGACAAATAGAGGATGTTGGAGCAAATTGTAGGGTTTTGCGCCGAAGTTGTGGTCACTTTTTATTTACAATGATGAAGTGACTAAAATATTAGTTGGTATACCACAATCGTGGCATACCAAGTATTGTAATCATCGGAAAAACCGACCACTTCAGATCGGGCTCAAACTTGGTATGAGCACGTTTTAGACATCCCACATTACGAAAATGGTGGTGGAAAATTTTTGATCCGGCCGGCCGGCCTGCCGGCCGGTGCGCCAAACTTTACCTTATAGCTCAAGAACGGTAAGAGATAGAGACTTCGGGTTTGAAGTTTTCTATAGAAATGTGGGTGTAAATTTTCATTTTTTCGCATTTTCAAAATCCAAGATGGCCGCCGTCCGCCATTTTGAAATACCGTTAACCACTTCCTTTGTAGCTAGAGGTCTGAAATTTTAGTATGTTGTAGGGCTTAGTGAGATGTTTTCATCAACAATTCACACTTGAAAATCGGTCAAGCGGTTTAGCAAATATGGCGGCCTAAAGCAAAAAGTGTTTTTTCGATATAACTCGAGAACGGCTTGACCGATTTTGATCATCTTGATATCAAATGAAAGGTATTGAGAAGCCCTACAACTGTTTAGAACATTTCAAGTTTTAAAAACATCCGCAAGAGGCGCTAAAAACAAAAACAAAAATTGCCTAACTTTAAGGAGCTATATCTCCGAATCCCCATCATAGATTTCCTTGAATTTTTGATATGTTGTAGCCTGACTCAATATCTATCACCAGTCCGAAAATGAAGAAAATCTATGTCGCCGTTTAGAAGATATGGCAATTTGAAAAATTCTTAAATTTGAAAAGTTCTAAGAGCCATATCTCTTGAACCGCTTGTCCGATTTTGCTCAATTTGGTATCAAATTAAAGGTTATGCAAAACTCTACAACTTTCTAGAACATCAAAAACCTCTAGGACCATTCCTTCAGAACGAAAAGTGAAAAAAACTGTTTTTGTTGAACAAAAATCTGCCATTTTGTGTTCTGGAGGTGACCTTGAAATGTATCGAAATATATGTCAGATTATAGCTTATTTCAATACCTTTCCAGAACTAGTCTCGAAATTTTTGTAGGTCTTGTGGAACTTGAGATATAACCATTTTTGTCTTTCGAATTGATGAATTTCATAAAAAAAATCAACTTTGCCTACTAATCCTACTTACAAATTAAATTACAACGCATAGACTGACCCATCCGCGATGTGGTATACCAACTCTAATAACTGGACGCGTTATGATTGACTTTTATAAAATATTATTTTCAATAAAAAAGAATATTTACAAGCAGCTTCCGTAGAGCCTTCGGTAATAACCACACTACTTTTGTAATAGAAAAATATTCTAAAGCCTGAATAAAAAAATAATTTTTAATCAAGGAAGGATTTAAAGAATGAAATCCCCTTTTTTCTCAACAAATTCACTAATTATTCTTAAAGAGTTATTTTATTTTAAATTTTATCAAAGTACCTTAAAAATCTTAAAAAGAAAAAAGTTGTTTTAACTGTAATACGGAATTAAAGAAAGAAATCCCATTTTTTCTCAACAGTTGGTATACCACAATCGTGGCATACCAAGTATTGTAATCATCGGAAAAACCGACCACCTCAGATCGGGCTCAAACTTGGTATGAGCACGTTTTAGACATCCCACATTACAAAAATGGTGGTGGAAAATTTTTGATAAGGCCGGCCGGCCTTCCGGTCGTCTAAACTTTGCCTTATAATTCGAGAACGTTAAGAGATAGAAACTTACGGTTTGAAGTTTTCTATAGAAATCTGGGTGTAAATTTTCATTTTTTCGCATTTTCAAAATCCAAGATGGCCACCATCCGCACATTTTGAAACACCGTCAACCACTTCCCTTATAGCTAGAGATCTGAAATTTTAGTATGTTGCAAAGCTCAGTGAGACGTTTTCATCGATAAATAATACTTGAAAATCGGTCAAGCCGTTTAGCAAATATGGCGGCCTAAAACAAAAAGTGTTTTTTCGATATATCTCGAGAACGGCTTGACCGATTTTGACCATCTTGGTATCAAATGAAAGGTATTGAGAAGCCCTACAACTGTTTAGAACATTTCAAGTTTCAAAAACATCCGCAAGAGGCGCTAAAAACGAAAACAAAAATTGGCTAACTTTAAGGGGCAATATCTCCGAATCCCGATCATAGATTTCTTTGAATTTTTGATATGTTTTAGCAGGACTAATAATCTTTCACCAGCCCGAAAATCTGAAGAAAATCTATGTCGCCGTTTAGAAGATTTGGTCATTTGAAAAATTCTTGAATTTGAAAAGTTCTAAGACCCACATCTCTTGAACGGTCTGTCCGATTTTGCTTAATTTGGTATCAAATTAAAGGTTTTGCAAAACTCTACAACTTTTTAAAACATCAGAAACCTCTAGAACCATTCCTTTAGGACAAAAAGTGCAAAAAACTGTTTTAGTAGAACAAAAATCCGCCATTTTGTGTTCTTGAGGTGACCTTGAAATGTTTCGAAATATAAGTCAGATTATAGCTTATTTCAGGACCTTTCCATAATTAGTCAAGAAATTTCTGTAGGTCTAATAAAACTTAGGATATAAGCATTTTAATCTGTCAAATTGCTAAATTTTACAAAAAATCGACTTTGTCTACTCTAATACTTCTCACAAATTAAATTACAACGCATAGACTGACCCATCCGCGTTGTGGTATACCAACTCAAATAACTGGACGCGTTATTATTGACTTATTCTTAAAGAGAACCTTCCCTTTTAATTTTTATCAAAATAGGTATCTGAAAAGTCTTTAGAAGAACGAAACCATTTTAATTTTAATAGAAAAATAAAGAAAAATTAGAAGAACAAAATGATTTTTTATTAAAGAAGGGATTAAAGAAAGAAATGCCTTTTGTTCTTAGAAAATTCACTATTTTTTTTCAATATCCAAAGTTTTTTAGAATCATTTTGTTCTTGTAAAAAAAATTGGGGTATTAAAAAAAATGAAAAAAGAACCCTTTAAGAACAATTACTGAATTTGTTAAGAAAAAGGTATTTCTTTCTTTAATTAAGAATCATTTTGTTCTTTTAAAGAATTTTCGGGAATCTTCAAGGAAAAAGAAAAGAACTCTTTAAGAATATTTAGTGAATTTATTTAGAAGAAAAGTTCTTTCTTTCTTTAATTCATTTTTTAATAAAGAATCATTTTGTTCTTTTAAAGAATTTTCGGGAATCTTCAAGGAAAAAGGAAAGAACTCTTTAAGAATATTTAGTGAATTTATTTAGAAGAAAAGTTCTTTCTTTCTTTAATTCATTTTTTAATAAAGAATCATTTTGTTCTTTTAAAGAATTTTCGGGAATCTTCAAGGAAAAAGAAAAGAACTCTTTAAGAATATTTAGTGAATTTGTTGAGAAGAAAAGTTCTTTCTTTCTTTAATTAATTTTTTAATAAAGAATCATTTTGTTCTTTTAAAGAATTTTCGGGAATCTTCAAGGAAAAAGGAAAGAACTCTTTAAGAATAATGAGTGAGTTTATTTAGAAGAAAAGTTCTTTCTTTCTTTAATTCATTTTTTAATAAAGAATCATTTTGTTCTTTTAAAGAATTTTTGGGAATCTTCAAGGAAAAAGGAAAGAACTCTTTAAGAATAATGAGTGAATTTATTTAGAAGAAAAGTTCTTTCTTTCTTTAATTCATTTTTTAATAAAGAATCATTTTGTTCTTTTAAAGAATTTTCGGGAATCTTCAAGGAAAAAGAAAAGAACTCTTTAAGAATATTTAGTGAATTTATTTAGAAGAAAAGTTCTTTCTTTCTTTAATTCATTTTTTAATAAAGAATCATTTTGTTCTTTTAAAGAATTTTTGGGAATCTTCAAGGAAAAAGGAAAGAACTCTTTAAGAATATTTAGTGAATTTATTTAGAAGAAAAGTTCTTTCTTTCTTTAATTCATCTTCTATATAATAAAGAAAGGTCTCTCTAAAATTTCGTTCCTGTTCATCTATGCATTTCTACACCGTTGGTCCGATCGCGATGAAATTTGGTACAGAGACTCCTGATACCAGGCGGTTTTTACCAACGACATTCATTTTCCCCCCAGAGCCCCCCTTCACATAGCCCCCATATAAAAATCACGCTTTTTTGACTACTTTTTGAATCTGGCGCCATAAATGTTGTGTGAAATTCACTTTTTCCCTTTGAAATATCTGTTGGAGGTTTTTGCGTGGCCCATCTATCTTCTATATAATAAAGAAAGGTCTCTCTAAAATTTCGTTCCTGTTCATCTATGCATTTCTACACCGTTGGTCCGATCGCGATGAAATTTGGTACAGAGACTCCTGATACCAGGCGGTTTTTACCAACGAATACATTTTCTATTGGACTTTTTTCATCTCAATTATTTTCTCTATATAAAATTTGCGCGAAGCGCAACAAATCCCCGCGAAGCGGGGCGAGGTAAATTGGAGCGAAGCGACAATTTACCTCGTTTTTTAATAAAGAATCATTTTGTTCTTTTAAAGAATTTTCGGGAATCTTCAAGGAAAAAGAAAAGAACTCTTTAAGAATATTTAGTGAATTTATTTAGAAGAAAAGTTCTTTCTTTCTTTAATTCATTTTTTAATAAAGAATCATTTTGTTCTTTTAAAGAATTTTTGGGAATCTTCAAGGAAAAAGGAAAGAACTCTTTAAGAATATTTAGTGAATTTATTTAGAAGAAAAGTTCTTTCTTTCTTTAATTCATTTTTTAATAAAGAATCATTTTGTTGTTTTAAAGAATTTTCGGGAATCTTCAAGGAAAAAGGAAAGAACTCTTTAAGAATAATGAGTGAGTTTATTTAGAAGAAAAGGCATTTCTCTCTTTAATTCCTTCTTTAATAAAGAATCATTTTGTTCTTTTAAAGAATTTTCGGGAATCTTCAAGGAAAAAGGAAAGAACTCTTTAAGAATAATGAGTGAGTTTATTTAGAAGAAAAGGCATTTCTCTCTTTAATTCCTTCTTTAATAAAGAATCATTTTCCTTGATTATAAATATTTTTATTCGGTGTGGTTATTACCGAAGGCTCTACGGGCTCAACAATATTTTTTTTTAATTAAGAGAAGTTATTAATAGGCAGTTTGATTTTCTGCGGAAGCTGCTTGTAAATATTCTTTTTTATTGAAAATAATATTTTATAAAATATTTTAGTCACTTCATCATTGTAAATAAAAAGTGACCACAACTTCGGCGCAAAACCCTACAATTTGCTCCAACATCCTCTATTTGTCCAGAACTTGATATTCCTGGGATGAGATCACCAATCCGGAAATCACTCCATCATTACCAATGAGGAGTGACCACAAATCCGGCGAAAAACCCATCAATTTGCCCCAGCCTCTCCTAATTGTCCAGGAGTTGATATTCCTGGGATGAGATCCCCAATCCGGAGGTCACTCCATCATTACCAATGAGGAGTAACCACAATTCCGGCGAAAAACAAAAAATTTTGCCCCAGCCCCCCCTAATTGTCCACGAAAAGGGTAGTTTAACATCAAAAGATTTATTTAAAATGATTGGGAAAATAAAAAAAAAAATATTTAGTCGAAAAAAAAAATAAATCATTGACATTGGTAAGATTTGATACCGCGACCCCCGCCGACCATAATATACGAAAACGGCTACTCTACACGTCTGCCAAACATGCGTTGCAATCGAATAAGCAAAACTTCTATTTGAGCTGCCTACCACCACGCTCACGGGGTGGAGAAACACACACACACATACAAGATGCACACGAATCTATCGGCGCGCACAGGAAAGAAAGAGAGACCTAGTGCTTGCGTTGAAGGACGGTCGACCCGAGCTTTGCCGAACACTCCGGCACATAATTTTTTTCTCAAAATCCGTGCAAGAAGAACCTCCAAAGTATTTTCTCTGCATATTTTGCAATATTTTCGCACTTTTTGCTAATTATTTTACATAATTTGGGGTGCCAGTGCTTTCTAAATGGTAATAGTGAGTGAATACCATCATTTGCGTGTGATAATTGCTAAGTTGGAGCCAGAAAAAAGGCAAAACATGTAAGTTTCTCATACATTTTAGAAAATCGGCTCTCCTGAAAAGTTGCGTTTTTGAGATAGGTTCATAATGAATGGGCCAAGCGAAATATGTATTGAATTGCAATGGATTGGGATTGAAGAGATCAATTTGTTAGTTCCTGAAGATCTTTAAGATCTCTCTCCTGATCTTTCAGATCTCTCAAGATTGCAGAAAAAAAAATGCTAAAATTGTTCAAATTGTGTAAATTAGAGCGATCGAAACGGATCAAGTAATTATTAAAATGTTTTAAACCGTGGAAATCATTAGGAATTAAAATAATTTCAAAATCGTTCAGAACACATAAATCATTTTAAAAAAAATCAATGAAATTTATTCAAAATTGCAAAAAAAAACTATAGAAGTAGTAAGAACCTTAAAAAGTCTTTAAGATCACTTAGAACCATTTTTATTACAAAAGCAGGCAGAAACTCTTTAACTTTTTAATGATCAGTAGACGCCTTAAGGAACTAAGGATCGTAAAAAAAAATTGTCGGTCTGCTCTGCAACGTGTTTAATTTTCTAAATTACCCAAATTGCAATGATCGCAAAACTTGCAGAAACTACAAGAAAGAATTACTAAAATCGTGCAAATTCGGGAACTAGAAATGTTAAAATCGTTTAAAACGCTTGAAATTGCAAAGAACGCATAAATGCAAGATCATTGTATTCTTCGAAATCGTTAAGATCGCCCAAATTCAAATAATTGCTAAAATTGTCAAAATCGTTCTTAGAACGTATAAATCGTTAATATCGCAAAAATGGTTAAGATCTCTTAAACCGTCGAAGATGCCTAGAATTTATAATTTTTAATCAAATCTTACAAATTAATTAAAATGAAATTAGAAAGATTCGTTAAAATCATTTAGAACTTTTAGAACATGTTAGAATGATCAAAATCATTCCAATCACGTAAATCTTAAATGGTAAAAATGGTTAAAAATTGTCTGATCTTCTACCTCTTAAAAGTCGTATCTGTAGGTATTGCATAAATATTAAAATTATTTAAATGTCGCGTAAATCGTGAAGATCTAAAAACTGTAAGAGTGCAAAAAATTATTTAAAAAATCTTTTAAACTGATACAAAGATTTCTAAAAAAAAAAAAGAATCTGAATTGAAAAAAAAATGTTGGGATCTCGTCTCTTGTACCAATTATCACAAACGGATTAAAGATAATCGATTAATAATCGTACAATCCAAATTCCCCCAATTTTCATTATTTTCTTCTTATTTCTTTGTAATATTTGAACGAACTAATATTTTAAAAATTAATAAACATTTTAAAAATCTTTTAAATAAATAACTTCCTTTCAAATTTGTTTAAATCGATCAAATATGATTGTATTGAAGGGCTTCAAACATAAAAAGGGTTTTAAAAACTTTATTTTATCATTTAAAAATCTTTCTTCCATCCACTACAGCCTCTAATTCTGCTCAATTTTTCTCCACAACGCCACCACAGCATCATGTTGTTGATTTTCCTGATGTTGTGCTTGCAACAACAGCAAGATCCGTGGTTGGTGTACCCGAAAGATGGGGCAATCTCGTGTGTGCGTGAGTTGAGCTCTGGCGCGGAATCAGCGAGTTATGCTAACAGACGGCGATTGTGTCTGTGGCACCAAAAGGCACGGGGTCAATGCATCAAATGCCGCGCGAGAAGATTTATCTAATACACGCGCGCGCCTGCAATCTCGTGACGTAGGACCCCACTCTACATTGCCTCTCTCTCTCTCACTTAGCCAAAATGCATCGCAATGGGGTTTAGCATTTTGTAAGAAAAATAGTAAAAACCAATATAGAACACTTCCAACGCCCCCAATTGACGCAACAGCTGCGTGTCCATGGAAAAGCTGAATATCTTCATGAGAGAGATTTTTTCCGAGATTTTTCTTCACAGCATCGTGCGCTTGGAAGGCACACAAAGTGGGGAGATTTGGAGAATTTTTTTTTTTTTGCTAACTAGTTTCTGAGCAGGAAGTACCTATCCAAGATATCTGATTTTGTGAGTATTTATTTATGCCAAGGAGATGTTTTAAGAGCTTTTGATTTCTTTTTAAATTTTCTTCTATTTTTGTTTTTCATTTTTATAAGATTTTTTCTTTTTTGTGTTTTTTAGACCTTTAAGACTGCTTGAAAAATTTAATGCCAAATTTTAAATCCTTGGGCTTATCCTTTGAATCACTAAAGAGTAATCGTTAGAATTTATTTTAACATTTATGTGAAATTTTCTTTTTTTACACGATGTAATAAAAAGTCATGTAATTTTATAACCCGGCAAGAGCTAAAGTAAAATATTAGCTGAAATCTTTTTACAAATTCATTGAAAACTAATTTTAAATTCTTAACGATATGGTTCCCATTTTGTTCATTATCTGCAAAATTTTTAATATCTCGTAATAAACGGAATTATAGTCTTCTGGTTTATAATGTTCCGTAGAGTTAGGTACGGGTTTTTGAAAGGTTTAGTGAAACTTTTTCCTGGTTTCTTAATGTTCTGTGGATTTAGTCTCGAATATAAAACGTTCTGAAAAACATTTTGAAGTAACTTATGTTCTGTGAAGCTAATTTTTATAATTTTTTTACGATCTGTCAAATTTTTTCCGTGGTTTCTTATGTTCCGTAGATCTAGTTTCGCATTTAAGTCGTTCTGTCTTTTTTATATTTTCTTATGGTCTATGGAACTAATTTCACATTTAGTTGAGTTTAGCAAAACATTTTACTCATTTACCTATGTTCTGTGTATCTAGTTTCTGATTCAAAATGTTCTGCGAAACATTTTATGATTTCTCGTGTTCCATAGAATTAGTTAAGATTTTCACGTTTTTCAATTTTTTAAGAAAAGTTTGAGGTTGAACGAAATCTTTTTTTCTTGTCTGATTATTGGTTCAATTTCGGATTTTTTTGTTCTATTTTTTGTATTTTTAATAATCCGTAAAATATTTAGTAAAAATCACTTTTGTACCAGCCGGGAAGACTTTTTTACAGCACTCAGACATTTTTTACACGGAGTGTAAATTAGTGTTGTACTACGGACGGCCGGACGGACGGACGGCCGGCCGGAAAAAAAATTTTTTGGCGCATACGTTTTTTGGAATGTGGGGACCCTAATTCGTGCTCATCCCAAGTTTGAGCCCGATCTGACGACTTTCGATTTTGCTCGGTACACAAAAGCTGTGTCTGAAAGAAACACAGCTAAAATCATACCCCAGTTTGTGTAAATTTTCACTACGCGTAATAAATTAATCATTCAAGTGGTGTGAGCCAAATGCGGCGGAGAAGCTTCAAAAAGCTGAGACGACAAGACAAAATAAATTCTTTTGATGGAAAAAGATTCTGGGGATTGTGAGAGAGACCCTATTAAATTATCCCCAGTGGTTATCAAGGGGATCCAGTCCTTGAGAGATGTTTCAGACAATGAGGTAGCTCACAGGATCATTGAGAAGAGCTTCCGGAGGGTTGTTGGTGAGTTTCCTGGATGCTTTATAGAGATTTTTCATTACTAAATGGTCTTGTTTTTTGCAATTTTAGGGGATGAAGATGATAGAAGAGTTGCAGAAGATGCTCCTGATGCATCAGTGGAAGCTTCAGTAGCTTTAATTGAATACGCTTTGGTGAGTCTTGTGGTGATTGCGGCTAAAAACAACCTCACCAGCAATGAATTGAGGCATTTGGTGAATCATCACGGTGCCGGGGAGTCCCTATCTGGCCAAATAGCCCGGAAATATGAATTATCCCTGCCTGATCTACTCGCCAAACTCTCAACGTACGGCTACACGGAGCCCTTTGTTGCTGATGCCAACTGGAAGATGTCCTGTAGCATTCAATCGCACACATCACTAAACACTCACGGAGAGTTGCTCTACAAGATATCCCTGGAGGATGTTGACAGCACATTGGGCAGTACAAAATCAATAGCTAACTTCACGTGCAACACAGAGGAACTACAGGCACTCATTGCAAAACTAAAGGACATTGAGAGGCATTGTGATAAAATTGGAAAGCAATAAAATACAAGATGCGCGATTTTATTCAAGAAAGAAAACCCTGCCCCTAAAAAAAGAGAATTTGTTAAAGAAAAAAAAATCCACCCTCCCCGTAAATTTCTTACCCCCTCCCCATTTAGATATCCATGTAGTCCTCAAAGTCTCGATTTGCCTTTAGGCGTGGATCGAATTCATTGATAATCTTCATGAGACTCCTATTCCGCAGCATTGTTGCATGATCCCCATCAATGAATCTTAGTTGGAACTTCCCCTTTGTCAGCTTAGCCATCCCGTAGTCTCGTTCAATGTCCACTACGGAGACATCTGTGGGACGTACGAGGGTGATAGGCGTGGAAATTGGTGCAATTTTACCTGTTCCATTGAGAATGTGGCGTATTCCTTGGTGCAGGAAGTCCGCAATGTACCGGATGTACACATCTGTGTACACATACTGATTCCTACACACATCCACGAGCTTCTCAACGCGTTCCCGCCAACTCAGTACATCACACTTGGGCCACAATTCCCGTGGATTCTCATCCGGAAAGACAATTCGGAGAACATTCCGCACAATGAGAACCTCAACATCTTCATCGGTGTACTCATCTTCAAGTTGATCAGTGAGGAGTTGCCGGAAGAAGTCCGGAGCACCATCAATTAGGAGAATTTGCCCAGGAATCCCATCGGCTTCCAGCAGAGTAGCCAACTCAAGGGTCAAGTACACTCCGAAGGAGTAGCTGACGAGGTAGAAGGCTTCTGATGTCTTCAAGGCATCTCTTTTGATGTCCTGTTTAATTAAACAAGAAATCAAGAACTTTCTGGGAAGCATTTGAATTGAGCCAACAAATGCTCAATTATGATTGAATCAATCATATTGCTCTAGAATTGATTAATCGTTGAGAAATAGAGTCAAATCATGTGGATTAATTAATTGCTCTTTATTGATCATGGATTGACCAATCCCAGGTCAAATCTGATTGCTCAATAAGTGACTGTGTGGACTTACATTAACTCAATATTAACACTATCAATTTTGAGTCAATTTTAACTCAATCTTTTTTAGATAATTGATTGATAAATTGTTTACAAAATATTCTTCATCAATATATTATTGGTTAATTAATGTTCAATCATCATTGATCAATCACAATTTCAGTTTTTTTCTAATTCTGAGTCGTTTTCAATGACCAAGAAATCTTTTAAATTTCAAGAATTTCTACTGAAAATTTCCACGATTTCAAGGATTTCATGGCTGTTGAATACAACGGATTATTTTATTAAAAGCAAAATCCACAGAAATACTTTTTTTTAACCAAGAGGTGCATCTCAATTTTCATTCTATCTCTTCGCTGGTTTTAACTGATTGATCCCGAATTGAGCAATTATTGTTTATCATTCAACTTGATCAACGATTGAGCAATTATTGTCTATCAATCTGATTAATCAACGATTGAGCAATTAGGTTCGTCAATTAGATTGATTAACAATTGAACAATTATTGTCTCTTAACTAATTTGATCAATAATTCAGCAAATATTGTCTCTCAATCAAATTGATCAATAATTCAGCAATTATTATGCTTGAATTAAATTGATCAATAATTGAAAAATTATTGTCTATCAATCTGACTAATTAACGATTGAGCAATTATTGTCTTTCTCAAGTAGAATCTGACGGAATGTTTTAAGTTTTTGGTTTTCTAGGAAAATTCCTTCCGATTGCGTCAGCCAAGGGATTCATGTCTTTCATTCAAATTGATCAATAATTCAGCAATTATTGACTGTCAATTAGATTGATCAACAATTGAACAATTCTTGTTTTTCAATCAAATTGATCAATAATTGAACAATTCTTGTTTTTCAATCAAATTGATCAATAATTGAACAATTCTTGTTTTTCAATCAAATTGATCAATAATTGAACAACTCTTGTCAATCAATCAAATTAATGTGTAATTGATAATCTATGCAATCCCACATTGACTAAATGTTGAGTCAATCTTTACTGAATTTTCATTGAAAAAAAATTAAGGAAAATCTTTCATCATTACCGGATAGATTGCCTTGGCGAGTTCAGGAATGCTCAACAACCCAATGTCTTCGGTAATGTGCAGGGAGAACACCGGAAGAGCAATGTTGAGACTGAGATAGGCTAAATCAGTTTCAAGTATCTCCACAAGTCCCGGAATGAAGACAACGCATGATTTGTACTCTGTACTCCTGTCCCTACTGGGAATTCGCGTAATTCTCCGCTCAGTCGTTGAATTTACGTCCATAAGATGTTGAAGGAGCATCTCCAACCCTCGGGGTTTTGTATCATTGGCCAGGATGAGGTGTCCCTCATTTTCGCGCGCTCTCTCGCGTTCAATTGCAAGAAGTTGCCGGCATGTGAGTGTCTGGAAATTGAGCGTTGTGAAGGACAAATCGAAATCTTTGAGGATTTGACGTTTAAGATTGAGAATCATATCATAATTGTACGCTAGACTCCGCACGGGAACGTCGAGGCATTTAATTTCCGTAATATCCATTCCACGTTTCACCGTGTCGAGAATATTCAATTCTCTCGGACTCATCTTGTCCAGTATTGTGTGCTTGAGGATGGTTTCGCGTGAGAAGAGAAGCTTATCAATTTCCGCAAGACATGAGAAGGTTTTCTGCTTGAGAACACCTGCTGGGGGATTTTTTCCCTCAAGCGAACCCCAATGAATTACTTTCCCCGGTAGTCCGTGCTCACAACGCTCCTCGGTGATTTTCTCAATGGCCGATATTGTCATCTCTGCCCGACACAGCTCAATCTCCGCCCCATCTTGCGATCTACGCACAAAGATGACAAAATAGAGGAGATTTTGACAGAATTTCCGAGATAATTCATCAAAATTCTTCACTGGATGAACACTTATTTCCGCCTCTGTGCCGTCAAAGTAGTCATCTCTGTCGTACTCCCTGCACAGGGATGCATTGAAGATCCCAGCCACGGGACCCAATTTTCCAGCTAATTCAATCAATTCCAAGCATTCACTTCTTGTGCCTTGATTTTCTAATTTGTAGAGAATTTGTACGCCATAGCTTTGCCACAGTCTGTGGGAAAGAATTTTATAGGAAAAAAAATGAAAAATTAAAATGTTTTCCGTTAAATTTTAAATTTTGCATTTTTTCTGATCTTAGCGCTACTTGTGGGGATCTTATGAAGTTTCAATGATCTAAAAATTCTCATTTTTCCTCTCAAAATCTCACATTTTGCACCAAAAACTAAACCAAAAAAAAACTATTCAGGATCAAAAATGAAATCCTTACCTCATGCGGTAGAGTTGATAGTTTGTTAGATTCCCTCCATGGGATGTTAGGACCAACTTCATAGCGCCCCGAATGACCAACCAATCGGCAAATTCAAATCCAAACCCATCGAGTCCACAGAAGATAATGTAGGAACTCCCTTCGTTGGCACTGAAGCGTGGCGAGATGGTAATTGGGAGGCTAACTTTGGATGTTTCTCTCTCCCTGACCTTCAAAAGGACCTTCCCCATGCGACTGTTGCCCATGTAAAAATCAAATGCCTCATTTACGTTGTTTGCTTTGAAAATTGTCGATGAAATTGGTTGAACGATACCCCTTTCAATATCCTGCTGCATTAGTTTAATGATGTCCTGTAAAAAAGGATTTTTTTTTATTTTATAATTCTGTTGGGGATTTAAAATTTAAATTATGCCGTTAATTTAATACTTGGCAAGACGAATCTAATGGCACAGAACAGGTAAATTGAGATGAAGTTTGATCCTTAAAACAGTTGGATGTGCTTCCCGGAAAGTGCTATTAATGGCTGGAGCTTGTGTAGCCATCCCGCTCATTGCATCAGGATGTTTCTAAGAGATCTGAGGAACTTTCTTTTCAACACCCAGCTGATCCTTTATTTAATTTTTGGGTCAAAATCTGTCCATTTAGGAAGTCCCTTTTTCAATTACGTGAAGTATTTTTAAAGATTCCAATTTTGACACAAAGATGTAATCAAGGATCAGCCAGGTGTTGAAAAGAAAGTTCCTCAGATCCCTTAGAAACATCTTAATGCAATGAGAAGGTTGCCTGCACAACTTTCAGCCACTTATGGTACTTTCCGGGAACACATCAAATCTTTCCGGGAAGAAAAGTTAATTCAAATAGTGAACAAACTTCAAGTTTCTCCTTGAAACATTCTTTTCTAATCTTAAGTACAAAATTCAATTAAACTCTTTCTTGATTCTTGGGACGGGATGGGCTTTCCGGGACTTTTGTATGAAGGTCCAAGCCTTTGATTTCTAGAATTTATTTCAGCCAAGGATTTTCTCTTGAATAAATTTTTAAAAAAAAATCTTCCTCACCTCTCGATCTTCGTAGTCATCCCTGAAGATTCCATCAATTTCCACAGCTTGAAAATCAATTTCCCCAAGGAAGAAACCCATACCGAGTCCCTTGTCCTCAACCATATCCAATTTTCCAATTTGAAGGAATTTCCCCGTAAGTCCTAGACATCTCAAGGATGCTGTGAATTTATCCCCTGTGAGTGTATTAAGGACACAATGTACACCAGAGTTATTTGTTTTATGCTTTATCATGCTTTCAAAGCTAATATCTGAGCACCATCCAATGTGATCTTCGGGGAAATTGGGGAAAATATTTTGGAGGAATTCCTTCTTTGGCTGCGAATCCACAGTTGCAAAAACTTCCAACCCGTAGGCTTGAGCTACGGTTATTGCTGCAATTCCCACTTCATCGGTGGCTGCATGAATGAGGATGGATTTTTTCACCTTTATATTGATCCTCGAGAAGAATGCCGTGTAGACGGTGAGATAGGCCATTGGGACGGTGGCTGCTTCCTCGAGTGTCCATTGCTGTGGGATGGGGAATGTGAAGTGTTCATCGGCATGAATTTGTGTTGCCATTGCACCATGATGTACCACACCCATCCAACGTTTTCCATTCTCATCAATCCCAACAAATTCCGATCCCAAAACCATTCCAGTCTCATGTCGGGGTAATTTCATCTCTTCCACTGGGTACTCTCCCTTGAGAATCTCCCTGTCGCGCACATTAAGGCCACAGTACATCACCTTAATCATCCTCTTTCCCGGACACGTGTCCCCAACATTTCCCATAGTCCACTTTAGTTCTGCATTTGGAGCAATGAATTCAACAAAACTCGCCTTGGACGTTGCTTCCTGGTTTACTTTCTCAATGAGTTTCAACTGCCGGAAACTTCCCCATCTTCCATCGCTGTAGACATTCGTTGCCAGTGATAGTTTCACCTGTTTCCTGTACGTTGAATCCCCAAACTTTCGATCCTCAATTGAGAAGCAACTAATTGTCTGATGAGGAATTTTCTTGCGCAGCATATTCACGAGTCCTGTGATGCCAAAATTGGAATCACGCGGTGATACCAATGTCACCTGGCCATGTTTTGCCGAATCATGCACCTTGTGTAACCAATCTTCATCCAAATTCCCCGTAACTTCCAGCACTGTTGTATTGGGGAGAATCTTCCGGGAAGATTTCCTCCAGACAACGAGAGTTTCGCATTCAGTTGGAAAATAGAGGATCATACTGAGCTCCGATGGGGGAATAATTGTTTTCACATCGAAGCACTTTTCCTCACGCGAAATGAGATAACCCCCATCAACTAGGCACCTCAGGGCATCCTCGAGAAAACCCCCAGCGTGGAAGCAACGTTTCCCAATGATAATGCTGCATTTCTGCATTGAGGACAACTTCCCAGCTTCCACGTGAACCCCACGAATTGTGAGTGGGCGTGCAGAGAGGAAGACAAGCAGCCCCGAAACATTGGGTAAATCATTTACAGCTGCAGCAAAATGCGAGAGAATCTCATTGGATCCCTCGCATGCGTCAACTTCGACAATTTTCAATTTCCCCCGAATGGAACTATCGAGGAAGCTCTGAACACACACACGGGCAGCATTGAGAGTGGACATTTCCGGTGTTGGAAGATGTGGGATGAATTTGGTGTATTCCGACACAGCCACCCCTTCATGTTGGCTCTTTCGCAGCATCTTCATTCTCACATCGGCCACCTCAATCCCATCCCCCGTAATCACCTTCAGTGCCTTGGAAACTTTCACATTGATCTTCCCCGCATTCTCATTGACAGCTTTGAGGAAGTCTTGAGGCCTAATTCGGATACTCTTAATGAACTTCGGTACAAGCAAATCCCTGGTGTCTTGGCCAATGGTGAAAATTTGCAAAAGACTCTCAAATGCAGCTGTCCAGTTATTCCGGAACATCACCTTCCCCTCACTTCCGTCACTTCTACCCTCGGAAACAAGTTGAAATGTTTCTCGGTATTGATACCCACGAAGGTAGAGCTCCCTATAGAATTCTTTTTTTTGCAGAATAGGGAAGTCCAAGTTGGATTCTTCCGGGAAATCTATGAGAGTTGTCTCTGGTTCGAGACTCTTTATATACCCGGAAACTAAAGGTGTATTGGCATCGCAAACCTTTTTATTCCGGGAAAAGAATATTGTAAAAATAAATAAATTTTATATAATAAATTTTTTAAACTTTTTTTAATTTCAAGGATTTCTTGGTAGCTGAATAAGACCCATTATTTCAATAAACTTACCTGAAAATATCCCGTTCCCTGCTGTATGAGAATAAGAAGATTCCTCTCTGATTCAGTGCTCAAGTTTAAGTCTTCATGGAATCTTAAATCGGAGAATTCAACATCAGTGTCGTAGAAGAAACCCTCGTTGATGAGGGAGAATGTTTCCCAAATGGAGAAAATGAATCCCATTGAAGGGAATAAGAGTTTCCCTAAAAAAAATAAAGGATTTTTCAGGCAAAAGATTACAAAAGATCCTTTAAGAGAAGAATCCTTACCATCAATAACGTGATGAGAAATAAAGGAAAATTCAGGAAGTTCCGGATTAACTTTCACAAAGCGTCGTCCTGATTTGAAACCATACTCATAGCTAAATGGTGGAACATACCAATCTGTTGTGTGATCCCAATGAATATGTGGTGCAATCATTGGGGTACCACGTGACACGGGGAATTCAACAGGAGGATAGAGATTCTGCATGCGGAAATCAATTCCATTCATGAAAATTCTAAGAGGAAGAAATAAATTTCAGTAAGAACCAGAAAACCAACTTTGGAGCTTTTTTAAACTCACTTTCCAAGTGCTGAGAGGAAGAACAGAGCATTATCGCGATTCCCACGCTGTGTTAGTGGAATATGAATTGCTTGAGTTTTAGACTTCTTAATGATGGCCTGAAGAAGCCCATGGGGAGCAATTTCAATTGTAACCGCATTATTGGGAATCATGGCGAATGTATCCTCAAATAGTACTGGATTGAGGAGATTATTTGTATGGTAGCGAGCTGAACTGTACTGATTCGCCTCAATTTCCCACTGCGATTGTGGCACACTCGTACTCAACCACTTTGACGACCTCTTCTTCGGCTCCTTGATCACCTCTGTGAGCAATTCTAGCAATTTTGGTCCCATATCGGCAATATAGCGCGAATGGTAGGCAATATTTGAGCAGGGAACTTCCTTTGCAAATATCCCCTGCTTCTTGAGCTCCTCAACGAAGGTCTCAACGGATTTTGCCGGACCGGAAATAGTGGAAGAGATTGAGCTATTGCGGCAGGCTACTTCAATATCCGCTGGCAGGAGATTGCGGACTTTCTTATAGCTCAACCCAACGGCTGCCATTGAACCAAAGATTTTTTCTGTTTCCACACTCACTTTGCCACGTGAATAGGCTGCCAAGATCATTTCTTCAGCTGTGAAACATCCATCCGCATAGGCACAGCCTAGTTCTCCCACGGAATGGCCTAGTAAGAATTTATTTAATTCATTTCCGCCGTTAATTAACTGTTAAAATTTAAAATTTGAGGTTATCCCGCGGATTTTAGAAATTAAAATGAAACTTTTCTAGCTTGAAACATTAAAGAAACATGATTAGATGTCACTAAAATCAACCCAGGATGTTGATAAAAAGGATACGAGGCGATTAGGAAGAAAAAATAATAGGTATAATACAAGGAAGAAGGAGCTGAAAATCGCAAAATAGAACATAATAGTTATTCGTAGTTTCTCAATGGAAAAAATGTTGGAGAAAGCCCCAATTTCTCGTGCATTACTAAGATAAAAACTGAAAACTGAAAAAGTGTTGTCACAGAAATTTTGGTCCTTTGAGCCGGATGAAATTCTCCAATCTTACTAATTTTTAGGCATAATTTGGTAATAAACATGAAGGAGTGATATGAAAACTACTCGTAAGGAACACAAAAAACAGAATATTTACCAATAATAACATCCGGTTGCATATCAAGAGCCCTGAGGACGTCAACAATGGCAATTTGAATGGCGGCAATTCCAACAAATGAATGCAGAATATTATCGTAGATTGTTGGATCGTCTGATGTGAGCAAATGAATGAGATCCAAATTTTTAGGACGCAAAACCTCATGACAAAACTCAATGGACTTCCTGAAGATGGGAATACTCATCATGGAGCTCCCCATCTGTGTCCACTGACTTCCCATGCCGCTGAAAACCCACACAACTGGTCTTTTAATGCCTGGAAAATGTTGAGCTTCACGGCTGAGAGATACAGCATTTCCACCATCGGCACCCTTCTGAAACACCCCATAGCCACGGAAGATGTTATTCGAGGCTGTCTCCACTTGTGTTTCATGCACAAGTGCCACAAATTCCGCATCAAGTGGTTGAGAGCACATATAGTCAAAAATCTCATTGACCCCATCTTCTGTTCTTCCAGACCACGTGATGACACGCGGAAGATCATCATCCGGTATACCTTTGTTCACTTTATCCTTTGCCACACTCTCAAGGAGAACATGAGAATTCCCTCCTGTGAAGCTCATTGCTTGCACCGCCATGAGATTCTTCCCGCTAATTGTCTCAGGTTCTGTAACCACCTGCATACGCCCTTCGGTGATGGCCTTAAATGCCGGATGGGGTGTGGTTAAATTCATATTTGGCGGTATAGAATTATTCTCCATTGCAATGATAATCTTTGCAATGCCCGAAATTCCACCACATGGTTGTGAATTGCCAATGTTCGACTTGACACATCCAATCTTAAGGGGTGTCTTTCTACCAGGTGTCATCACCTCATCGAGTGCATCAATTTCCACTGTATCATACTTGAGGGTTCCCTCACAGTGTGTTTCCACGTAGTCCACCTCAGTGGGACTTAGATTAATTTCCCGATAGAATTGCTGCAAAAGTTTCACCTGCTGCTCCTTGCTGGGTTGTGTAATGTCACCCTCAACATACCCAGAATGGGAGACTTTTGAATGTACTACCTTTGCGTAGATCCTCTTTGCATCCTTCGCCTTCTGCAAGAGGATACAGCATGTGACTTCACTATGTGTGGAGCCATTGACGTCCTTGTCAAAAGTTCTCGTGATGCCATCCGGTGAGAGAGTACCCATTTGGGCGTACTGGGCTGTAATGTAGGGATGCAGGATGACATTCGAACCACCCACAATGGCAGCATCGCATTGTCCATTCCTTATTGCTGAATATGCCACATCTAGGGTAGTTAGGGTAGCACTTGAGAGAGTATCGAGGTGCATTGATGGTCCTTGGAGGCCAAACGAATAGGAAATTCTATTGGCCAACATGGCGCGATTGCATCTGATGGGGAAAAAATATGAGTTGAAACAAAAGCCCGAATTCCGTCTATTCTGAGCCAATTAAATGTATAGATAAGTTTAAAGGGGATCTAGAGAGTTAGTTTGTGTATTTTACATATTCAAGTAATTCTATTTTCACCTCTTTTGCACTTTTTTTAATATTTATAGCATGTGACGACCCTTTCATTGTATATTTCACTTTTTGAAATACATTTTAACTCAATTTTAAAGAAAATTGCGGATGCGTCATTACTAACTTTACCCTAAATATCATAATTGTTTCTTCTTGTGTTAAATTCTTAAAATTCACCATCGCGATTACTATAGACGCTTTACGAAAGATGAGGGCGCTGTTTGTTCGTTTTATCACAACTGTAAAATTTTATAGCAACGTACGATTTATTTTGAAAATTAAATTCTCACCCAGTAATAGCAAAACCTCCACCGACGAGTTTATCAATGTAAAATATTTTATCCATATCCAGGTAAGATGATGCAACAATAACTGCCGTCCTTGTACCCCGGAGACCAGACGGATGAATTCCAGCATCTAGAATTGCCTCGTAGGCACATTCAATCATAAATCTCACAGCTATATCCATTAAATCAGCCTGTTTGTAGTGAACCCCAAAGAAGGTTGCATCGAATTTTCGCGAATCCCTCGATCTTCCCAACTTTTCAGGAAATTCCGGATAAATGCTCTTCCATAGAGATTCAGTATCAGTTAGAAGATCTTTTTTCTCATACAAATTCTTTGCAAATTCCCGCAAATTTCGTGTTTTGGGAAATTGCCCTGATATACCGGAAATCACAATTTCATCTTCAGGAGAATTTGCACGACTCCTCATGGATAAATCCATCGGTTCCTTCGGCGACACAATTTTATCCATTTTTTGGTAAAGAAAAAACACACACAAAACCCCCCAAAATCTTCTAATCACTTAAGATTAACACAAAACCCCACAAAACTTAAGCACAACGACTGAAAGACGAATCCCCCGCGAAACTAAAGACAATTTGGGCAATGCTGCCCTTTTTATATGCTCTCAGTAGCATTAGGAAAAATTTAGAATTCCATCACTTTTGAACCCAAATAAGTATTTCCGGAATATAAAATAAGTTTAAATTCTATTTCATAGCCACAGTTGGATATTGAATAATTTTCAATTGTTTATCGGTAGTTCAGAATAATTATTTAAAACTATTTACTTAGGTGCATATACGCACTTTCGTCAAAACAAACGACTGTTTGAATAAATTCTTTAAATGAATATTTTAAGAAGTTTAAGATTTCTTGGTGTATTATGTAAAAAAATACATTAAAAATTTTATAAATCTTTAAAATTGAATAATTTTTTAGGTTTTAGCCAAGACACAATTTGTGCTATAAAAAAGGACGTCAAAGATTTATTGAATTTTAAGAGTGGGTTCTTGAAAACCTTTAATATAGGCTATTGAAATAATAAAATCCTAATCGATTCCACAATATTATAGACAAGATTTATGTAAAGAATGCAAAAAATGGAGGACACGAATTTCTAACCTTAATCTTTGAGCATAAATTTCTATAATTGTAAAGAAAACGTTTTTCCACATTTTCTTTAGACGAACTCCTGGACGAACTTCTTGAAGCAATTTTTTGAAGTTACCTACACATAGATGTAGAATTTATCAAGATAAGTTGGATAGATTGTATTCTATGGCGGTTTAAAAAAAGAGTCAAATTAGCCGAGATTATCAGTTTTGTCCTCCAGTGTTAAAAAGTCATAAGCTCTTATTTTTTTGAATTTCGACATTCGTGATTGCATTTTAAACAACATTTTATATTAATTTATTGTGAGAAAGCGTCAAATTCACTATTATGTCTAAGGTGCCATAAAGTATTTTTCGCCATAATTGCAACACGTTATAAGGGGTTTCATTAGAATTTCCAAAAGAATCAGTTCTGAATTGATTTTTTTTTGCATTTTTGCTTCAACTTTCTGAATTGCTTTCGCATCGATAGTGTAAAATTAACATACGTATTGCAAGAATTTCATATTCTTGGGATGTGTCTATGGTGCCATAATACTATAAATTTTTTGGTAATAATTAGGTTTCTTTTAAGGAATATTTTAAAGAATCAAGATTTCTTTTTATTGAATTTTTCCATCATTTTAGATTAAAAATTTGTCATGTGTCTAGGGTGCCATAAAAATTTTCTTTTGCAATATAAAAAACTCCGGAGGAAAATTAACCGAATTAAATGATAAACCAACGTCATATCTCTTTTAAAAGAAAGAAAAATGACCCCAACAAGGTTAATTAAATACCATTCTCCACTCAATTACTTATTAGAAATTCTAATTAAATTCCAACTAAACTGAATTAATACAAATTTACATTTTTGGATTTTTGACTGAGGGAATACATTATGTTTCCAATTATGTTGGAGACTTTATTACTCACCCCGTAATGGCAAAACCTCCACCGACGATTTTATCAATGTAAAATATTTTATCCATATCCAAGAAGGTTGATCCAATGAAAACTCCCGTTCGGCTACCACGGAACATTGATGGATGAATACCAGCATCTAGGATTGTCTCGTAGGCACATTCGAGAATGAATCTCAGGGATGGATCCATTAAATGGGCTTGTTTGTAGTGAACCCCAAAGAAGGTTGCATCGAATTTTCGGACATTGCTCGTCTGTCCAAACTTTTCGGGCATTTCGGGGAAGAGCTCCTTCCACAGGGACTCTATATCCTCGAGAAGTTCCGCCTTTTCGTACAAATTCTTTGCAAATTCATTCATACTATCTGAATTTGGGAATTGTCCAGCTATTCCTGATATCACAATTTCATCCCCTGGATCCAGAGCACAACACCTCGCGTTGAGATCGGAAGATTCCTTACTGAGAACCATTTTTTCTACGTTTTATCCCCAATCTCTTACACTCCCATAAAAAAAAAGTTTCTTAGTCCACTAAAAATCACTCAACCACTCCCTATATATTTAACACTTTTACACCCCTTTGTGTCTTACAAATCCGAAAGAAAGTGAACAACTGAGGTTGATTTTTGCAAGACGTTCCCTTTATATAATCCATTTCTTTGCACAAATTTTGCATATATTCAAATAATTCTGCAAAAAGTTCCTGAGCGGAGCGTAGCATATTTACAAAAAAAGAACTTATTGCATTTCATTAATTTTCTTCCCATCTAATTATTCAATAAAGCCACGCAATTGAACCCCATTTTCATTGAATTCCAATAGGCACCTAATATAATTTTTTTTTCAATAATTTTTCCATTGAAAATGTTGTTTTGACTACGTATGCCAGTAGAAAACTTATGAACTGTGTCGTTAACTCCGTGGAGACATGTGGCGGGTAAAAAAAGAATTATTCAAATTCTCAAATGGGGTAAGTAAACTCAACAAGGAGACTCCGCATTGGAATGACTTTTTTGCAATTAAATCAATTTAATCAGATATTTTGCGTTTTTTCGTCTTTGGTATTTATCTCCACAACACTTTTTGCAAATTCTTCATTGATGAACTGCATTAGACTTTTCTCATAGCGTGCTCTTTGGTAGTACTCGAGGGCTTCCTATTTATGAGAAATTAATTGGATAAAAATATAATTAATAATTTAAATTGACTTAATAATTTTGCGAGCAAGAATTTTTTTAAATTTTCAACCCTTCAGAAGCCAAGACTTTGAAAATTTTGGGGGTCTCTTTAAAGTGTTGGTGGATTGGACACATTTTGAATGTTTTCATTTTTATTGAATATTTTCTTAACCATTTCGTGTTCTTTGGATCTCACCGTGACCCAAACGATTTAATGATTTCAATTATTTATTGATTTATAACGATTTTTATTGCTTTTTTAAAGTTATAAATCTGTTGAAATTACGTAAATAAAGCGTGTCCTTTGGCTTTATTTTATTTTTTAGCTAAGAAATTCCGTCTAAGAACATTCATAATAAATAAATATTGTGATCGTAAGGAAAAAAACATCAAAAACAAATGTTTCAATGTTTCACGCGGTGATGAAACATTGTTTTCCGCTTTTTCAGGATCTACTGAATTGGCTTTAATCGAGTAAAAACCAAATGAAAGGTGACACATCAACGGGGATTTAGCTAGAGAATAATATTGAATTTCATTTGTAACTGTGAACAATGTATTAAATGTAAAATTTTGACATGTTGTTTCGTCAAACTTTTGTCAAACGTAGGTCAAATATTGATCAATAAAATATTTATCAAAACTGAGCCCAAACTTTGCTAGACTACCCTTTAATTAAGCTCAATGTTTTGTCTTTTTAAGTTAGAAAAAATGTTCTCCATCTAAAAAACAATTCTGAGGTCACAGCCAGACCCTCCAACCTGGCTTCTGAATGGTTAAAAATATGCACATCAGAGCACAAAAACTCACATTTCTCTCAATGAAGAATTCTTCTTTGGCTTCTGGATGATTCCTGTAGAAGTTGAGATTCTCTTGCATCATTTGGTTGTCCGGGAAGAACATTAAATAGGTCACGGTGCATTTTATGGCTTCCTCAATGTTACCCACATTGAAGTATGCAAACTGCAGGTATTCGTAGTGACTTGGAAGAACATCCGGATACTTTTGCGTTCCCACAATGCTCATGTCTATCGTGCAATTCTTCTTGCAACGCAGGCTATATGTGAAATGGTTGGCAGTTGATGTGATAAAGTCCGGATACCATCCCTGATTGAAGGAACCCTCGCAGAAGGCCCTGCACATGTTTTCCTCTCTGAGGAACATCTTCAGTGACATCTCCAGTTGCTCAATTGACTCCATCCATCGTGATTCTCTGTACAAATCCATTCCCTTCTGGTAGAATGCAACAAATTTCTTTGCTTCCTCATCCTTTAGGAAATCCACATGGAATTCCGGGAGTGTTGTGTAGTACTTTAGATTGCTGAGGCTCAATTTGTGCTCTGGGAACATGGCGAGGACTGTTGCTGCAGCTGCTACAGCCTTCTCGATCTCATTATTCTTGTAGTGGCACAACTGGAGGTACTCATAGGGTTTCCTGCTGTGAAAAATTTCCCGGAAAGCATCATTTACTTCGAAGAATCTATACTTTTTCGGGAGATCCCGAAAGAGGCATTTCTTCAGGCAGAGTGTCTTCCGCACAATCCAATCGAAAAAATGAAGATTCTCCGGATTTTCCTCATAGAGCGGCTTCCCATCGTTAGTCTCGTAGACACAACCAATGCGACATGTTGCCACCACATTGGCGTAATCACGATACTCCATAATGGCTTTCTCAAAGAAGTACGAACATATTGAATAATCATTCTGGAGATATGCTGTATTCCCCACAAGATAGTAATCCACAAATGTTCCCTGATCATCCCCAACATCTCCACTTTCTGCAGCATCCGGAGGATCTTTTTCACGAACCTTTCCCGGCTTTTCCGGTACTTTCAGGAAAACCTCCTGCAGCACATAGTCCAATCGATTGGTGATGGAATTGCCCGAATTCCTCCCAAAGGCTGAATTTATGTACAACATAGAAATCACAGTGATGCCTACAAAAACGATTGATGTCCTCATGTTGTTTGTGGCAGGAGGAAAATTACAATTTTCACGGGAAATTCATGAGATTTCTTACTTAAATTTTCACAGAAAATTCACTTGAAAAATGTGCTGGGGAAGTTTATCAAAATGTGACTTCTTGACAAAAGTCTGTGTGGGCAATTGGACTCCACAAGATCATTTTTTTCTCTCTTCCTTCATGCATGATCCTCCAGAGTCGAACTACACAAAAAAAGTACATTTCTATTTGATTTATGTTCTTTCAGAAAAATTGCAAGAAAATCTTGTCTCGCAATTCTTGAATTTCTATGAATTTAACGATTTTTTTTAGTTGAAATGAGATTATTTAGCTGAGACACTTTTCATGCTATAAAAATTGGAAAAATTATGCTTAATTTATTTTTTTTGGAATCTGCTCGACTTTATTGAATGCTTTATCCAGGAAAAGCATTCATTCATTTTATTTCAGTGAGAATTGTTTTAAAAAATTGTTTATCAATATTTTTGTTTTGAAAAAATGACGCCATCTTTAAAAATATCTACTTGATCGATTTTGAAGAAAAAATTTATTATAAATCATCTTCAAAGAACAAAGAAAGTTTAAACAATAATTTTGTTTGAATTTAATTTTTTTTTCTATAAGTAATTGAGCAATTATAAAAAATCCTAACCTTCAGATATCTCAGATAGGCATAATCTAAAAATTCCTGGTGGATTCGAAAACATTGAACAAGAAATGTAATTTCTGAAAGCTTTCCTTTCAATCTGTCAACAATTTCTAGAAGTAAGTAGAAATGCTTTTAAAGAAACCTCGTAGTACAATAGGTAGAGAACTGAGCTTCTATGCATAAAGTCTTCGGTTCAAGTACAGACGATGTACTTTTTTTTCTAAGCTTTATGATTTTTTTATTTGCTATTTATGTTATAAAATAGGTATCAGAACATATTTTAGAGCAATAGAAATACATCAATACTCCCAAAAGAGTATCCCTCCTTTTAGTAAACATTTTTAAAGCCCTTCTGCTAATTGTTTTAACGTTTTATGCCTAAACTATTAATCTATTCTGTTAACCAGTTCATTGAATCAATTGAATCATTCATTCATCGACTATAACTGATCAAAGTTCTCTGAATAGAATTTTTTTTTTTTTACAAGAAAATGACTAAAGCCCGAGATTCCCATTGATAGTTGAATCGAAAAATGCTCACCGGGAGAAACATTGTCGCGTGCCTCACGTACTTCCAGCAACCCAATTAATCATCTCTGTACCCATAAATAAAATACAAAAATCCCTTCCACCAATTTTGTGGGATGATGCAATGCATGTTCCATCATTGAGACGGTCACAAACTCCGCGCAATAGACTCCCCCCTAGACCTTCTAATCCACCTCTGTTCACTCACATACTTGCTGTAAAAAGCATAAGCCTGTGTTTGTGATGATTTCCCGAATAGTTCATCTCTGTGTATTAAAAAAACTGCAACAGGGTATTCCATAAAGCACATCGATATGGTTTCCAGTTGATTTTTACACCTATCCTCTCATCTGCCTTTGCGTTACTTTCTCTCTGGCGCGCGTTACTTTTATGCAATCACCCCAAAATCATCTGCAAGAAAAAACCACAAAATTGAAAGACACGAATTATAGAAAATACATTTTTTTTATTCTTGCTTTCACAAATTTTGTCTCACAAAACATTTACACAAGAATTCTTTTTTTTTCTGCCTAATTTGTGTGTGTGCATTTTATATTAATTCTAAAAAGAGACAATTAATTTATTTTTTCATTTAAAAAAAGCCCTCTGTTGCAAGTTTTCTTGAGACATTGGACAACATTACTATTTTATGTTTCTCTTTTTTTGTATACCTACAATATTGTATATATATATTTATGTATATATAATTTAAATACAATGAGACTTTCTCACACATTCACAATTGTTTCTATATCTCATGTGGCAAAGTTGTTTCTCCCCCCTCTGGAGTAACTCCTAAAACAGAGTTCAACATTACAAGATTCTTGTAGCACAATTCTCCCCACATTTCGCGCCAAAATGTAGATCCATTTCTTGCCGCGAAATCATCATCTAATACCGCTCTGGTGCTAACGGTATATCCCATTGAAATTAGAATCTCGCGAATGAGCAGCCTTCTTCATGCCGTCATCGCAACACTCGATGTATTTGTGGCATTCTTTGTGCAAAATGTGTGCAAATCCGCTGTTGCTGGGGACACCACAGGTGATTGCCTTGTGAGACTACCAAAACTAAAGATGGATACAAGTGATGTTATTCGACTTATTTCCATGGGTTCCCCCACTGCACTTTGTTCCCCTTCATCATCATCCAAAAATGACGGTGTTGACGTACTTTCCGCCTCTGGGGTCGTACATGACGTCGACAAATCCACATTTTTTTCCTCGCTACGGCACACTTTTTTCGGTAGAATGGACAAGACGGCTTCTTCTGTTTCCCACTCAGCTATATCACGTCTCCTTTTGGGATTATCGCGGATTTTAATGTGATTATCGAGGTCATAGTATGTTAGTTCAATTGGTGCCTCATTCTCTTTGTCATCAACATCATCATTGGGTGTTCCATCATCCTCCTCGGTGGCACATGTCCTTTCGGTGTCCTCTTCTGCATCCTCATCATCATCCTCGTGCTCCTCATCGGCATCATCATCCCTTTCCATCATTTCCCCATCACGTCGTATAATTAGTTGATGTTGCTCCTTGTAGCTACGACATAGTGCTTCCTGTTGTTCACAGAAGTAGCGATTACGCATTTGTGCTGCCGCCGCTGAAATGGCCGCTGCTGCCGCCGCCGCCTGCTCATGGGGGTAATGTCCGTGTACCATGTGATACGCCTCCTCCATGAATATTATTCGCGCCTTCTGCAGTACTGTAGCCACTAACAGGTTCTTATGCAGTGAAATACCACCGCGTTCCATACGCGACTGAGCAATCTTACTCAGCGATATCCCAATCAATCTTTGTGCTTCGGCTGCCATGGTATTACCCGCCAGAATTGTTCTTTCGTTCACTTAATCTGTTTTCGTTGAAATTCTTCTGTTTTTCTTTTTTTCTCAGGACGATCCTTTCGTCAGGAATCTCAGATTTTTTGTTTAAAAAATCTTAGTTTTGTTTATACTTTAAGGAATCTAAATCTTCCTGTATTTGTTTTAGCTTCTCTAAATGCACCTTCTCCTTATTTTTTTCCTTTATAAATTAATTTAAATTGTTAATTAAATATCCTTTTACACTGCAATCCAAATGCAAACTGATCCAATGTGATGTAATTCCAATTTTTTCTTGTTCTTCCAACTTATTGATTTTATCGCTTTACCCAACTTAGTTGTGAATCACAAATTTTTCCTCCAAAGTATATCCAGGCATTACATAAAATTTCTCGGAGTATGTGTATTTGAGCAATCACACTGCTCTTCGTCACTTTTTTTTTCGTTGGTAAATGCTTCTCTATTCGAGGACGTCAACGCGATAAGAATGAGTCAGAGGAAAATTTTCAGTCTCTCACACACTTGCATATCTCTCGAGTTTTTTTTTGAGCAGCACCGTCGTCTTTAAAAAAAAATTTATAAATATAATCCTCCGAAGAAAATGACTAAGTTGGCGTATATTTCACACAAGAACACAAAAAAATATTGTCTACGTGTTTGGTGATAATTTCTCAATAACACAACGTTGAACAATGAAGCCTTCTTTTTCACTCCTATTGTATTTCTCGGTGCACCTTGACTTGTCACTCCTTCAAGTCTCTATATGAATTTATTTTGCATTTCACTTGCTCCACATCAAAGTCACCATCTGGAGTTTTTTTTTTTTAAATACGTTTGTATTTGGTTGTATACGTCTTCAATTGGGTGATCCAAAAAATATGTCCATTGATCTCTTTTCCACCTTTTTTTGTTGGTACGTCGCCCCTTCACATATAAAGTCCTCACTCTATTTTTATTCCTTTTCCCGCCACTTTATATTATTCTCTTTCATGCGCACTCTCATCTGTCCACCACTCACTGCTGGTGTGTAATTGTGCTGCTTTACTCCTTATTCCTTCTTATGTACTTCCTTTGTCTCTTTTCCTGACGCCACATATATAGTTTCCACCTCCGCTCACACTTTTTTTTTCTCTTCTATCTTTGACTCTCTGTGCAACTTCCACCACGATTATTTCTTTACTCTACTCTGTCCAAAAAAAAATCCACGACAATCTATTGTAGGTTGTGTGAAAATGTTTTCTTATTCAAAGATGAAAAAAACTTTTCACAAATACACAAACATCAGCAACGGTTCAATTGATGTTGAAGACATTAAAAAAAAACTCATAAGAAGGTGCCTCTCAAATCCAAACTCGATACATCATCCAATTCCTCAAGAGTATAGTTGGACTGTCTCACTTATTCCTCTCTCCCTCTTCTTTTCTCTCACTCTACTCCATTCAGCATTACACTAATTCGCACTACAATTGCTGCTGCTTCTTCCCTCTCTTTCACTCACTATATATCTATACATATAGTATAGACACAATATCTATATATATATAAATGTATGTATGTTGATTAATATTGCGCGCGGAATTACAGTGAGCTGTGTTAAAACCAAAGAGAGTCTCAAGTCGTTAACCGCTGAAACTGGATTGAGACTTCTGCCCGTGAGTGGCCCCTACTTATAAACTTTGCATCAATCTTTCTCCCTCTTCACTTGACGTCACGGCCTACATACTTTACGAAATATCTCTCTCACTCTCCAATACACTTAATATTCACATTCATGTGAACTCTTCGCTATATTCATTGTGATTATGATGAAGAAGAAGAAGAAATATCTTGCTTGTGTATGATTGTGAAGGTTTATCGTTGATGTGATTCATAAATAAACCATCATCGTATTACCTTTTACAACTTTTTTTTATTGTTTATTATTTTTTGTTCATTGATATTTCTTCATTAGGATAAATGTAGTTAATATGATAATTTTGGGGAAATTCCAGAAATTATGCCAAATTTTCTTTCAAATATTTACTTTGCATGAAGGATAATTTTAAAATCTTCTGGGGCATTAGAATATGTAGTATTTTAAAATTAATTTTCGCAATAAAATTTTACACGACATTTCGAGAGTTTTTCTCTCTCTTCATCAGGCACAAAATATGTTTTATTAATTTTTGTAGTTATGTAACGTTGCTTTATATTTTTAGAGTCTTCACGTGGAAAAGGTATCAACTGTTCATGCTCCAATTAATTTTGTAACTTATCTCAAAGAAATATGTATATAAAATAAAAAGCAAGCTAATACATATACAGATGTCTTGACAATTGTTTTTTTTTTCATGTAAAAATGGTGCAATAAATTCATTATATGCCACCAACTTTGATAAGAATTTCTTCAAAAATAATAAAAAGTACAGCGCGATATAACTGGGGAGGAATGACTTTAAAAGGCCAGAAGTTTTTGAGAACTCCTTGTAGTTGGTTCTTAAAGACTACACAGGCTACATAATGAAAGTGATCGTACTGAGTTTATTCTTTGCTGTTGTATCAGGTAAGAAGGCAAGTTCTTAGTGAAGATTGTCTTCTAGTTCTAATTAAAGAATTCTTTCAGCATCTGCTGCTAATTTTGAAGGCAGGATCTACAATGGAGTTAAAACCGTTAACGGAGAGTTTCCCTACGTCTTGTCTGTTGCGTTTTTTGGATCTCATGTGTGCGCTGCCACATCATTAACCAATACGTGGGTTCTTACAGCTGCACAATGCATATTTCCAGGTTTACCATCTAGTATTGGCCTATACGGTGGCAGTGTTGATTTAAATCCAAATGCAGGATATTTCATTAATGCAGTAAGACTTTTAACTCATCCGGAATATGAGAGTGGTATAAATCCATATGAGTACGATGCTGGGTTAATTGAAGTTGCTCCCAACTCGTATTTAGTGAACTTTATAGCATTGCCTAGTAGTGGAATACCTGCAACTGGGATAGAAGCTACTTCAGTCGGTTGGGGAGTTACTTCAGTAAGTTCTTTCTTATTCACAAGGATTCCCGGATTTTAAAGTTTCTCGTAAACTCTCTAACTTTTCTAGGAACTTGATCTTACCTTTTCTTATACACTTCGTAAAGGGAACTTTCAAGTAATAAGCAAAAATACGTGCAGACTTTATTACGGTGATTATATTACCGATAAGTATGTTTTTTTTATTATGTACTAATACTTTTATAAGAAAAATATACTTTTCCTTTTGACTAATGACTCGTTGCTAATTTCAGCATGATCTGTGCACAGTCTTATCAATATACTATGTGCCCAGGCGATAGTGGAGGACCTCTAATACTAACAAGTACCTCTAACAATCCCATCCAATACGGTATTATGTCCTTTAGTTATCCTATTTGTGGCAATATCGGTTATCCTGGTGTTTATACCCTGACAAGTGCTCCCAGAATCTTCAACTGGATCAACGAAACTACTAATGGTAACGTTGTTGTCATAAACCCGTGAGAGGTCATTTAAGAGATAAAACGTTGTAGTTATTGGAGTAAGTTCAAGGAGTTAAGATTAACTAGAGCTTGAATTAAGAAGATCAATAAAAAAAGTATGTATTCAATGAATATCAAATTGTTTTTAATACGATTTTGTAGTCTTTGGGGGAAATTTACCAGTAAGACAGCCTTAAGATTTAGGCTTTCTTAAAAAAAAAAATATTAAGATTTCTTTTATTTCCTTAAGGGGGAAAAGTGAAAAAATGTCAAAAATTGTGAACAAAAGTCACATTTTTCCACTTTTCTTAGCCCCAGAATGGAAATTCGAAATTCTGGTACATCAAAGTCTGCATTGGTGTTTCCTCTTCCATTTGATTTTTACCCCATCAAAATCCATCCAGTAGATCCTGAGAAAAACCTCCCTTTGTGTTTTAGAGTAGTTCTTTGCAAGTCAGAAAATCTCAAGATGGCGAAAAGTGATTTTTTTACTTTTCAAAAATTAGGCTACAAATGTTAGAAGTTTAAGAAAAACCCCAAAAAATGAAAACATTGAAAATGTGTCAATTCCAACAGCTTTTCTAAGAGACTTAACTTTTCTTAAGTCAGGCTAAATTGGGCTAAGTGCGTATCAGTGCTCAATAAGGCAGAAGAAAATCTTTCCAAAAATTGTCCTTTTTTCTTTTTAAATGAAAAGGAATTTTTCCATTCGTAGAGGGACGACCGTGGGTGATGAATGGGATTTTTTAAAAAACGGATTTTCGATCTTACGCTCGGCTAATTAATTTTTATTTCTGGCCAACGTTTCGGACTATTTTAGTCCTTCCTCAGGGCAATCAATGGACAAAATTAACCATGTCAAGAAATAATCAAAAATCACTACATCCACAACACAACTTTCTCTATCTCCTATCATTGGTGGCCAATCTGTAGGAATTTTTCCTTTACAAGTTCATTTTCCCTCGAGAATTCTGATAGAGGATACAAAAAATTTTTAATAGAAAAAAACTTCTTGGAAAATTTTCTCCTTTTATTGATTTCCCCCCCCATTTCACATGAATAATTTACTTCTCAATAAATGGTTGATCCAATTCAATCATGATGAACTTTGACTTTTTCTTCCCCTCTGGCTCAATAGCTATAACTGTGACCCCGCGTGTGCATTTTCACATTTTCCATGTATGTTTGTATGTATCAGTCACATTGAAACTCCATCGCGGAGACAAAACATCGTTAATATCGCGAGAGAGCGAGAGAAGTTAAACATACATATGTAGATATGTAGGTATAATAAAAAAATAATCAATTGGTGGAAGAAAAAAAAAGACAACAGAGTTGTACTTTTTTTTTTTTCTTTTTTTAAATGTTTCAGTGTTCCCTTCTGCACCTCAAACGGAGGAGGGATGTGTGTACTCAAGGAGATGGAAGAATTGATTGTGCGCCACACAGAGTCAATATAATCGCATTCTTCACCTCTCTCTCTGCGCCCACATTGTCCCCTTAGGCCACAATGATATACATATAAAATGCGCGTCTCACTCTCCGCATCACCCACATCCGACAAATCATTACATACCTATGTATCTACGTATAGTTATAATAATTGAAATGCAACATATGGAGGAATTGTGTGAATGAGTGAGAAAGACTCTGTCCTATATGGAACTATAATTGTCATTATATATACGTACAGTTTTGCTCTCTATTCCATACAATTCATTCCCCAACTTCCCCCCGCCAGGTCCCCTCCAGCAAAACGTATAGCAATTTATCAAGTAAAATATACTTTGGGCTAAAAGGAAAGAAAATCATACAGTCGCTTTGCTTGAGCTTCTACACCTCTCCTCGTACAATACATCTCGCTCTCCCCAAGTCTCCCCAATGTGAGGGAGACACATACACACACCACATACAACGCGGTTTGAATTCCACAAAATTGCCATGAGAATGTCTCTCTGCCGCGCAACCCGTGTACCCCACCCCGTCCCACCGCCCACCTGCCCCACAAATTCGCATCATACACAAGGTGTACAACCAGACGTGGACTCCACTCCACACACTGTCCTGTCCACCAACTGTGTGTATGAGGGGAACTACAAAATTGCCAAAGAGACGCGCACGGTGTAGTAGCTCATCCATTCTCCCGTACACGTGAATGCCATACAATCACACCACATCTCTGTATTATAGTTGGAATTCGCACCTCCCATTGAATAGGATTACGCGGTTTTGATTTAATTACAAACCTACAAATTATCATTTTCATTGAGAAAAAAAACTAAATCTCTGCTTTTCTTCATCTTTTATTTTATTTATTATTTTGATCTTCCCGTTTCTTGGCACCATGTTTGGTATCATATAAAATGCAAATAGGGGTTTGTGTTTACAAATTTTTCAATGCATGTTAACAACAGACACACATAGCGCGTTAAAATTTGTCTTTTACTCCTTCCTTTTACAACACTTTAATGCCTTTAATGCTAATTTCCCCCTCTTTTGCATTTCATTAATATAATTATTCTAACAAAAAAAACGAAGGCAAATTAAATATTTTCTCATTCTTAAATCAGTTCTTTGCTCATAGTTTTTTAGATTCATTTTTTATTTAACCCTTTAAGGTTTTTTGGGTCATACGCTGACCCAAACGTGAAACATTTTATTTTTTTTTAATTATTTATGAATGTAATTGTTTTTCCATGTTACAAATGCATCAAATTCACGCATAAGGGTTCAAAGAAGACGTTCTGAGTGAGAAAAGTCCTCTAAAAAAATTCATAGAATAAAAATCGCGATAAAAGAGCGCATGTTTCAATGTTTTTATGTTTCACGTTGGACGTGAAGGGGTTAACCGATTGAAAAGTACCTATTTGAATTCTCCAATTCAAGCCCGGAAATTTAAGATTCAGGGGCTGAAATTTAATATTTTGAAGCTGATAATGACTTTTTATAACGCAAAAATTTGAAATTTTCAATTCGATTTTCTGAAATTAAAATTTTAAATGTTTTAAATTCAATCCCTTACATATAAGTTTTTCATTCACAGAAGTTTGCGAATCTATCTCTTAAATGTTTTTCAAAAGCTAAAACTTAAAATTTTGTGAGAGAATTCTGCTTACAGAATGTTTTTCGAGGTGCTGAAATTCTAAATTCTTTTCAAAATGTTTTATAGGACAGTGAAATCCTAAATTTCTGCCTCTGAAATGTTTTCAGTCACTTAATTCCAAAAATCAAGCACTTAAAACAATTCATGTGCTGAAATTCAAAACTTTGAGGACTTTGAAGCTAAATTATTTTTTCAACCCTTAGAAGATAAATTACAAAGCCTAAAATATTTTCAGATGCTAAAATTTTAAATTTCAATCATAGACTCTGAAATTTTGCGAATCTTTCTCTTAAATGTTTTTTTTTTAATTGCTGAATTTTAAAATACAAGTGCTTATATACAAGATTCAGGTACTGAATTTCAAAATTCCAACATTGAAGTATTTTACCAAACGGCGAAAAGAAAAATAATAATGAGCCTAGAAAGTTTTTCAGGTACTAAGCTTAAAAATTCAGCAAATAAAACGATTTGTCAGGCGCTAAAATTTAAAATTTTTATCCTTTTGAGTTTTTTATGCGCTGGATACTACGAAGATTCCTCTAAAAATGTTAAAGAAGTTTGTGAATCTTTCTCTGAAACTTTTTAAGCGCTGAAATTTAAAATCTCCTTGAAGAATATTTTTTATTCGCTTAAAATTGCAATTATTTATCTGAAACGTTTTAAGCGCTGAAATTAGAATTTTAAATCTCTCCCTGAAAGGTTTTTGAAGCAATCTTTAATATTCTGTCTCTAAAATGTTTTTAAGTCGCTAAATTTTGAAATTCAGACGTTGACGTACAAAATTCAGATGCTGAATTAAAGATTTCAATCTTTAAGAATTTTATGTAAGAAAAAAAAGATTTTCAAACATTTTTCAGGCATTGAGCTTGAAAATGCAGCTAAAATGATTTGTCAGACGCTTCAAAACTTGATTTTCTAACCTTAAAATATTTTTCAGGCGCTGAAAATAAAAAAAATATTAATCCATAAGAGTTGTTGAAGCGCTGAAAATTGCATTTCTTTACCTAAAATATTTTTTAAGCGCTGAAATTGAAAATTTTCTTTCTGAAATATTTTTGAGATGCTGAAAATTGCGAATCTTCCTTTGGAATCATCTTTTATGTGCTGAAATTTAAAATTTTGTCTAGAATTTCATGTAAAAAAAAAACAAATTTTCTATTTATTGATTTTTCTGTGTACAAAATACTCCTGAATTGAAAATCTAATGAAATGCTCAACAAAACTGATTTATTGATTATTGAAAAGGAACCTCCAATTACTGAATTGCAATAAGAGGAGTAAAAGCAAAATATTCTAAATAATTTTCTACTAAAATAGTCAGATATTGTGTTGAAGGTATTACTTTTTTTAAAAAACCTTTTAGGACTCAAAGAAAGATTTTCTTTAGAATTAAATCAATTTTTTATTGAAATATCATTCTTCAAATATCACAAAAAATTAATCTAGATTAAATTACTTATTAGCTGTATCTCTGGGACAGTTTTGAGCGGCTTTGAGTATCCCTCATGGGCGCCTTCTAGTGTTGACTCATATACACAATGAAATGACCTACATTTTCTCAATGATTCTTCATGCAAAAGATAAGAAATGAAAAAACGAAATTCCCGCAATTTCCACGAGGAATTTACAATTTTTTTCTTCTCATTTTAGTGAGTTGAAGAAGGAAAATGAAAGAAGGAAGAAGGACAAGATACTGATTGTTGTGCTATTGAATGGAATGTGCGGTGGTGAGCATGGAGAATGGATGAGATAGCGACGAAGCAGAGCGTCGAGTGAGTTTTGCAAAATGATCTCACACACAGTGCATAGAGAAGAGACAATAAAGCGATGTTTTATGCGAAAGAGCACAACCGCTCACCGTTTGGTCCGAACTTTGAGATGTGTAAGAAATGAAATGAAGAAAAAGAAAAGAAAAGAGAACTTGCCTTCAACACACATAAGCGCCAGGTGTTGTCTCCCTCTCCAACGCGGGGTCATCTGCGGGTCAGACTCTGCTGAATTTCTCTCCAATAACTTCACCACAATGTCTTTGTCCCCACCACAGACAACGACGCATACACAGCTAAAATGATCTCATCCAACATTCCACTGCTGATCGCGCAAATCGTTTCAATTTTGTGCTTTTGGTGTGAATCACCGGGTCCGGATTGGGGTGATGCGCGACACGGTGAATGTCGCACGTCGCCACTCATAGCGCATTCCTTCATTGCTTTTTTTCTCTCTCTAGAGTTCCTCATGTGTGGGATTTCTCCGTCCACCGCTGCCCTTGTGACGTGGTGGGAATGCCCAGAAGGATGATGGAAGTCCCCTTACGTCACGTGAACGCTTCACGAAGGCCGTGTAGGAGGACACACAATTCCCAATAAAGTGATTTGCCATCTCCAGAATGGCTAAATCGAGATGAGGATCATTCTCAGGGAGCTTATGGACACTCACATCCATCCTCCGGAAGGCATCCGTCAATTCTCCAATCATGTGATTACTATCCGATGCCACAAAGAGCCCACGAATTTCATCTCCATGATGATTTTCCTTGTACTTCTTCATCTCACGCTTTAGCTGCTGAATAATGCCCTCCTGCGATGGGAAGCACATTTCCCGCGTTAAGCTTCCCTTCTCCCCACGATACCCAATACACTGGGCTACGGCAAAGAGATTCGGGCTATCCTTGCTGTGCTCACACGTTCGTACCCAATCAATGCCATTCCGCAAGTGAATTCCCATAAAAGCACCCCGTGGAAGGTGCTGCTTCCGGAATTCCTGAGCCTTCTCCATTAAACTCGTGCTAAAGCGAAGATATCGCTGCAACCCAACATTCTCCTGTTGCACCGGAAATGACGCTGGTGCTCCACTAAAAGCAAGAACTGGATACCTTTTAGCCGGATATTGTTCCTTCCACTTCTCAGCCACATCTCCATGATGGACGTCATAATTCAGTGGCCCATAGAAGACAGAATCGACAAAATTCACACGAAATTCATCCCAAAATGGCCCAAAAGGATTCCCATCCTTTGCATTGCAGCTATTTGTCTCACTCCCATTCAGCGCCTTCCTGGCCATGTAGCAAAAGGCAATTCTCTTCCCTTCCGGCCACACAGCTGTGCCAATTTTCTCCATAAATTCATGCATTAGTATCACCCTGTGATACTCCTTCAGGGGTTCCACTTGGAAGTACCTGTTGAAGGGTACCTGAATGGATTTCATCTGCCCCTGCCGATATTCCACCCACGGTGGGAGAATGAGGGTTCTATTGAGATGCTTTGCAAATGCAAAAGCACCCAAAAAGTGATCTGCCTGATTCCCAAAGCGTCCTATTTGGTGTAAAGAAAACTCATTAGCAATTTTCACCGGCAATTTGTGAGATTTCCCAGCGTTCCGGGATGGGGGGAGAAGAAGTGAGGTTATGTTACTTACCCATGCACGGACAATACGCTAAATAACCATTGAGATCAATATCAATCAGTTCACTCCTACTCAGATTTATCAAGATAACCATAGAGATTGCAATTGTGAAGAATTTTGAGGAAAATCGGGTCATTTTCATGGAAAACTCTGCACTTTTTGTGAGGAAAATAAACAATAACGCCTCCTTTGAACTTTAATGGAAATTAGCAAAGATGGCGCGACAGAGCATTCATTTTTGAATCACTAACGAATTTTTTTTTGGAGAGTTTGGAGACTTCCTTCCATGAGCAAATCTTCCTGGCCAATCCCGTTATATACGTTAGTGCCGTCAATTTACGTTGTTCGTTTGTTGAAAGGAAAAATTGCAGAAGAAATGAATATTGCGGATGAGAGCTTTCCGGATATAATAATCACCGATTCATCCAGCTCTGAAGATGATGTGAAGGACATGAGAGCTTCCTCCCTGATGGGTGGGAGGACCTACAAGAGTACATCAGACGTCAGCAAGGTCACCACGACGGAGGAGAATCTCAAATCCCGCTCAAAGTCCACAAATGAGCTGGTAGGACGTCGAAATTCTCAGTACAGGGATGTTCCCAGCAAGGTGAGGCAGTACATTTCATCTTTGCCCCAGCCCAGAGGACCCGTGAAGCGCCTTGTAAAGCAGCAAACTCTCCCGGAGAAGCTGTGGACCCACAAGCAAGAATCCCACACTGAAGCATTGCACGAGAATCTCCATGAAATTGAAAGAAAATACGAGAAGACGTGTGAAAAGCTTGAGGAAGTGCTGGACACCAATCACCAGCTAACGCGGAAGATTGAACAGATGCAAAGTGAAATGGAGGCAATGAAGAATTCTCAAGCCCCAGCTGTGCTTATTCCTTCGGAAACGGTCCACATGCAGGAGCCGGAAAATGGTGGTGGCATCAGGAAGCGCTTCGTTGAACATCCCGCTGAAAGTGAAAATTCCCTGGAGACAAGTTCCCAAAGTTCTCTGCTTAAACGTCGCGGAAAACGTCACAAGATCCGGAAGGTGATGAAGAAGCTCGTTTGCTGTACTGGGAGTGATTCAGTTTCCATCTTTGACGGTTACATGGAGCTTCCTGCAGCTGCCCGAGATTCAGCCTACTACTCACCCACTCAAGTTGCCTACTGAGCCTTCCCCCAACGCTGAAAGAACCTTCTCCCGGAAGAAATTCCCTCAATCCCACCCGGAAGAGCCTCCCTGGATATTTATCAATTTTATCAGTGTACTAAAATCATTTTTACATTTATTCACTTAAAAGTTTTTCATTTTTCTCAATTTTCTCTTCACTATTTTTCACTAAAATGTACTTAATGCACTAATTTTCACTTTTCTTTTGCTTTTCATTCTCTTCAAATATATATTTATGTAATTTTCTTTATTAATAAGTTAAAATAGTTTCTTTTTTCTTCATCTTATTTACATTAAAATTTAGTAACTTGATCTACGTGTTTTCTTGCTTTTTTTTTTTTAATATTATTTCTTGAATTATTAATTCTTGCTAATTTATTTAAAATTTCTTTGTTGATTTCTGTAATTTAAGTTGATTTTCTTACTGTTTTATTTTATTCTTTTAAAAATATAAAATTAATGAAAAAATATCTCTTGCACTTTTCTTTTAAAGAGAATTTTCTTTTAATATCTTCTGAAGATTTTTTTAGGGGAAAAACAAAAAATGAAGGAGAAATATGAATAAAAAAAGAAAGAGAAAAGCAGCTAAAGGCTTCATCACATGGGGCGGGAAAATTCTTAAAATAATAAATAATTTTGAGATAAGGAATTAAAAAATAAAAATATTTTAGCTGAGAACCTCTAAAAGGGAGAAAATGAGTCTATTCACTTTTCTGCGTATCACAAACATCATTAGAAAATTCACCCAAAAAGAGAAAACAATTTCTTTTGATGGTAAAGAAAACATTAAAGAGAAGTCAAACTTTTCATTCAAAACTTTTAATGGGATCTGCTGAAAAAATGATTAAAAAAAAATTTCGCAATAAGACACGCCCCCATTGTATTTATTTTCCTTTTTAAAATGAAGCATTTGCGTCAGTGCTGCACTGATGTTTTTACCCACCTCCCGTACCTTTTTTGAAACTTTTATTAGTCTACACGAGATGGTCAAAGTTTCAACTGAAGATGACAAAAAAAATCAATAGAAGCAAAGACGCATATGTTTTATGGGAAAAATATTGAACAAGAGCATTGATTTTGCTTTTTCTCGTAAATTCCAATGAAAAAATTAAGTTTATTTGGCTGCATTCAGCCCTTTCGAACGGCAAGACGATCGGCCGATGAGCAAAAGACGATCGGTAAATGAAGTTTTTCTTTTTTGCCGCTGTGGCGCTGCCATGCCATTTTGCGCAAATAATATCAATTTTTTGTTATTATTTGGCCGAATTTAGCTAAAATTCGCATTTTTTAGACTTCATAAATATTAGCAAAGCATTTTATATAATAAAATTTGCAAAAATACACATTTAAAAAAAATCGGCCGATCAGAAAATGCTGGACTTTCCGTTTTCATGGCAGTTGAATATTCAAAATGCAGCCAGCCCCTTTCTGATCGGCCGAGTTTTCTTTTTGATAAAAATTATTTTTATAAGTGTCTATTTTTGCAAATATTGTTACAAAACACTTTGATTTTATTTATAATGCATAAACAAATGAGAATTTTAGCCAAATTCACCAGAATAATACCAAAAAATTGATATTATTTTTGCAAAATAGCATGGCAGCGCCACAGCGGCAAAAAACGGAAGCTTCATTTACCGATCGTCTTTTCTTCATCGGTCAATCGTCTTTTGCTCATCGGGCGATCGTCTTGCCAATTGGAAGGGATGAATGCAGCCTTAGTGAATGTTTTTCGACCCTCTACAAGGTTTTGTATAATACGAATAAGAGTGAATAGACTCCTTCGCATTCTTCCCCTTCGAATTCTTATGTTTTGAACCTTTTCTAATTCCTTCTAACAAAATGGATAAAATTCACAACATAAACATGTGATAAAGTCTTAAGGTGATAAAGAAAAAGTAAAACTCACTGTAGTACGTATCCAAAAACTTGAAAAATAAATTAATGATTAGTTCTTTAAAAATTTTTTGTACTGGAATAATTTCTTTCTCTCTCTATCAGAAAGTTTTTCGTAATCTTCTATACAATAAAAAAAAATATTAAATTCTAATTCTAATATTATTGTTAATAATAATAAAAAAAAGAATCTTTTTAAGCTACAAAGTTTAGTAATTTTTTATATTAATTATTTATTTACAAAATTTCACATTTTTTTCTTTATAGTAACCTTCCATTTTCATCTGAAAGAAAATTCTTATGAAGAATTTCCACGTTTCTATACATTCCCATTGATATTTACATGAAAATTTATCAAATTTATGTACAAAGTTTTGTTTTTTCTTATCATATAAATTTTAGAATTATAATTAATATTTTCAAGATTATTTTCTTTTTGTTCTGCTGTGAATATTCTATTCTAACGTACCTACGTATATAATGTAGCAAAAAATATTTCTATTTAACTGGGAAGAATAAAAAAAAAGAAATATGTATTAATTATTAAAAATACCTTTATATACAACACTATTTCATTCTTAATTATTTAAATAAAATCTGTACATTAAAATAATTTTTTTCAATCTCCCTTTAGGCTTTCTTCCCAAAATCATTCAAAATATTTTCCTCTGTACATTCTCTTTATTTTCATTTTAATTCATTTATACTTTGCTCCTCAAAATGAGTTAATTTATTAATTAATCTTCCTTGAAGATTTTCTTTTTTTTATTTATTCAAAAGTTCTGGTTAAATAAAAAAATTACACAAAAAAATAAAATAAACGCTTGCCTTAAAAGCATGTCATGTATTGAATTTCTTTCCTTTCTTTTATATCCTTTTTTTGTTTGTTTGTTTGTTTATCTCTGGGCAATTACATTGATTTGTTGGGCCTATGGCACTATTAAAAAAAATCATACAAATCTGTAAGATTTCTCACCTTGTTTTGTATGCGCATTTTTCTTCATGAATTGTTTGTACTATTCCAATAGGGTTCAATGGAAGGAACAAAAAGAAGAGAATCCTTATTTTATTTTTTAGGGATTCTCTTCGGGAACTTTCACATCACACACCCCAATTTCACTTGTTGTCGTTATTTCTTCTTGAGCATCCTCACACACCTTCTCCTCACCTGGGTCTGTTGTTGCTGTTGTGGCAACAACTGTGGATGAGATTACGGCATCACACGTTGTACTGGAAACACTGGGATTCTCTTCTAAACCATCCTGATTGCTGAATGATTCTAATAAAGCAACAACAACAAAATTATTAATATAACATTTTGCTCAAAATTTCATTTCTAAAAGGAGTCTATTCACTTTTGCTTTGTGTCTCTAAAGAATTCGGAAAATGCATGATGGGCAAAGAAAAATTGTAGATTATTTGAAAAAAAAAAAATAGCCTAAGGAATATTTGAGATAAGTTTTTGTTAGAAAAACGAAAAAAATAACGCCTCGAATTGAATAAAATTTTCGCTTTGAAGCATATGCATCTTGTGCTTTAATCTCAAATTTTTAACGCAACAGTTTTTTTTTAAGATAAATTATCATTGATCAAAGCACTGCCAGCCTCATTTTTCACTGGAATGAAATCAACATGCATATGCTTCACGCTTTTTTTTTTTTAAAGAAGATCAATAATTTGAGATGTTACTACATTCCAGTCAAAGCTTTAACAGATATTTTCAAGCAAAAAAAACTTTAAAATTGATTTTTTTAAAAAATAAAATACAATTGATGCATATGCTTCATCTAGTTACGGGGGAAAGAATGAAAATGAAACAGGGAACGTGATTTTTGTATTTCTTTGGCATATTTCTCTTTTTTTACTAGGTCATGGAAAATTAAAAATCTGTCTATTTTTTTAAAATGATAATTATTTCCTTTTTTTCATGTAAAAGCATAAAACACATGCTTCAGTGCTTCTACTTAATTTGAGCAGCAAAACAAAGCTAATAAAAATTTCATTAGATTAATATGGCAAACAGGTAGTATTATGAGTGGTTGTCTCATGTTTTCTACAAACATAGAAGCATATGCTTTATGCATTTGAAAATGAGAATGAAAAATGGGGGCGTGGTTTATTCAATTATTTAGGTAAATATATTCCAACATTTTCCAATGATGATTTTCTTGTTTCTTTAAGGTTTTTTTTTTAAATATAAATCTTAAGGAGATTTTTCTTTCCTGAATAAACTCCTTTATCTTCTTTTCAAGTAAGTAATAGAAAAAAAAAGGCTCACCCCTTGCAGAAGGACCACCAGAGAGCTCCTGAAGGCTTTTATAGTTCTTCAGTCGCTCCGACAGGGACTCCTGCTGAAGCTCAAGAAGTGTTGGTGTTGGACTAAATGGAACTGCAAGAGATTAACATAAAAAATATATTATTCATTTTTTTTTTACTCAATTTGCATTCAAAAAAATATATTAATAATTTAATTTGTAATCTTAAAATTAATTTTTATACTTATCTGTATGTTTTTTTTTTATTTCCTTAATTAATTTATATTATTTGAAGCACATTTTTAATAAAAAAGCTCCTTAAAATACACTTAAGTTTAAATCCTTAAATGATTGAAGACTTAAAACTATTTCATTCAGCATTTAGGCTTAAATATTCACGCGAAAATTAGAAAAAATAAATAAATTCCATTTCATTGAAATGAGTAAAGTATTTTGCCAAGTGGTTAAGCACCTGACGCAGCAAGCAAGAAGTCAAGGGTTCAAGACTTGACTCTTTCCATTTTCTTCATCTTTTTTTACGACTTCCTTTGGGTGTTTCAATATAAAAAAAAAAATAAATTCACTTCCACTAAATAAAAATTCAATCTAAATAAATAAAAACTAAATGTTTTTTGCGTATATTTTTCTTTCCAAATTTCACATTTTAGTCAATTATTCGAAATTGATAAAATTCAGCTAAAATTTTCTTTTTTTTCCTACAAAAAAAAATATTAATTCTGCAATATTTTAAAAAACAATAAATGAATAGAACAAGGAAATTGTGAACAATTTTTAAATATCCTGCATAGCTTAAACTGAAAACTTATTGATTTTGTAGATTTCCTATTGTAAGTTTACAATTCATACAACAGTATTTACCATTTTCTTCAGGAGTTGATGGAGTTTTCGTAGCACTCGCACTGCTACTGCTGTCATCTTTGCAATCCGACAGCCCATCGGGATTCTTTGTAATCCCAAAATCACCATCGAGATCCTTTTGATCTGCCGTATCGGGTGGGGATTTTGAGTCATTGGCTGTTGATGAATCTGTCGATTGTTGCTTTCGCTTTCTATACTCCGTTATTGAGAGCTATTCATTCGTTTGGGAAGAAAATAAATCAAATTCATTCGGAAATTAATTTTTTTTAACAAAAATAAATTTAAAAAAATACAATAGAGTCAAGTTAGGATAGTCTTGTTCTGGAGTTTTGTTTTTTGATGTTTAATCCTTGCATCATGTCTTTCTATTTATGAAACATGTTTATTTGTTTCATTTTAAAAAAATTAAATTTTTTCAGATATTTGAGAAAATTATTTAGATAAAAAAATCGAAAAGAATCACAATTGAAATACAAATCATGTTTCAAGTGTTCTGCTGAAATGGTGAAACATAGAAAAAATGCTTCTGTTTTTACATGTATACATAGCAATATATTGCAATAAAATTATTATATTGTTCAGAAGATTTACAAAATGCCCTTTAACTCTCTTTTATAACTGTAATTATAACCTTTTCGCATTGAGCATGAAACATTTAATAAACATTGAAACATTGGACTATTTGTTGCAATATTAATTCTATTGGTAAACTCCGAGAACTAATCACTGTAAAAATGTTCTTTTTAATCCTTTTTAAAATAAATTCACCTCACTGGAAATTCAATAAAATAAAATGTTTCAAAGTTAGAGTGAGTTCATAACCCTTTCGCGTCCATTGAAGCATACGCTATCCCAAACTCAAAAACATTGTATTTATTTAAATTTAAATTAAATAAATTATTTTTCCAAGAGAATAAAGCATTATAGGTTTTCTTATAATTTGCCAAAGAAGATTTTACGACGACTAGTCGAAACGCCCAAATGTTTTAATGTTTTATGCGATCATTAAAGGTGTTAAACACAACTCAGATCCTTTTGTTTTGTCTTTAAATGGTGATTCAATGTCTCTAAACATAATTCCATAATTCTAAAGTTCAACATTTGCACACATATCAATGGAATAGTGTCATAAGCAGCATATGCTTTCATTAAAGACTCCATGTATAACTAGCTTAAGTCGATTATAATGGAAAAGGATTTTAAACATAATTCCATAATTCTAAAGTTCAACATTTGCACACATATCAATGGAATATTGTCATAAGCAGCTTATGCTTTCATTAAAGACTCCATGTATAACTAGCTTAAGTTAATTATTTTGGAAAAAATGGATAAAAAGAAAGAAAAAACTAACCTTTCTCTTTGGAGCTGGTGGTGGTTCTGGTACACTGATATTTGGATTGAGTCGTGGATCAGCACTTGCTGTCCTTTGATAAATTCTCGGTGTTGGCACTGCCGCCACTGGTGTTGGTCCCGCCGGAATGGGATCAAGTGTTGTGAATGTTGCCTTCGGGAGGAATCCTGTGGGGGCAACGGGTGGTACAGCTGGTGGGGGTACCGGTTGCGGGGGAACCGTATTGAGGGTTGCAAAATACGGTGATCTCGTGGCAACTGGAGGTGCACCGCCTTGAGGGAGATTTGTGGCCGTTGCAAAGATATCCCGGAATGTTGTTGATTTATCGAGATAGTCTGACAATTGTGGCGGTGGTGGGGGTGGAACATTCGTCGCTGCAAGACGCATTTCCATCCCTGGTCCCCGATGGAAGTCATCCATTTGTGGTGGAGGGTAATTTGCATTGAACATCGATGGCATTGTGAAGGTATTTGGCGGGGGGACATTTGTCATGAGATTTGTTGCATTATTCAGCAAGTAGGAGGAGTACGTTGGAACTGTTGTTGGTGGTGGAATGCTTGAATTGAAGCTCGGGGGAAGTTCAATGGATGGTACTGATGGCTGTGCAACTGCTTCAGCTTCTTTTGCATCATCTTTCGCTTCATATTTTGGCGATCTTGATGCTGATCTTGATTTAATCTTCTTCACTTTTGTCTTCATTGCATGCTCATCTGTATCGGAACTCAGACGCTTCTTTCGTACTTTCAGGAGCTTCCTCTCGCATTTCTCTTCCGAAGCTGCCCGTTGTTTTGCTTTGCGATTCCGTGATTTGAGTATTTGAATATTTTCCGCATGAAATGAATGAATTTTCTTCTGAAGATCAGCAATTTCATCATTATTGACATCTTCAATGTCAGCAAGATTCCCATCGTCTTCCTTCATGTCTTTTGATGCATTTAATGGTTCAATGTCAAAGACTTCTGATTCAATTTCCCCTGAAGAATGAGGCGCTTTGTCAATTATTTCTTCTTTAATTCCTTCTTCAATTGGTTTCTTCTCCTCCTCTTCGACTTTAATGACTTCTTCGACATTTTCCTTTACTTCAATCTCATTCTTGGGCATTTCCTGGGCTTCTGATTTAATTTCAAATGCTGCTTCTTCGGGATTCTCTTCAGTTTTGACTTCTTCTTCCGTCTTTATTTCAACCGTTTCAGTTGTTCCCACAATTTCTGGGGTTTCTGTTGTTTCTGTCGTTTCCGGTGTTTCGGGGAATTCAATCTTCGTTGAATCCTCACTCTGTGGTGTCATTGCAAAGAAGCCCGTTTGTGTGGGGGAAAGATCTTCGGGATGATCGGAATATTGCCTTGTGAAGCGTCTCTTCTTCAGTGGCGTCATAAAGCCATTTGGTGGCGATGGAACCATCTCATCGAGGCACTCCTCGGAGATTGCCTGCCGCAGCCAACGCTTCTTCACTGCACTCTCACTCCCACCAGCCATTGGTGGTGTTGGAAGTGGCGGAGGGATCTGAAGGACAGCCGTTCCTTCCGTCTGTTGCTGTGTCCTCTGCTGCTGCAAAACCTCCTCATCCTCTGACGTGCCAAAGCTCTGTTCCTGCGGGGCTTTTGTATCATTCAACGTAATAAATTCCTCCACCTTCTTTGCCATCATACTCAAATTTTGTGGCTCCTCCTGCATGGCTACACCTCTGTAGTGCTGTGGGGCGTGTATTGAGACAGCCGCTTGGACGAGAGTCTCCAAATTCTTCGATGCTGGTGCCCCAAATGCTTCACTTCCCGGATAAATTCCTGCATCAGCTTGATTTAGCCATTCATTCATTATTGTCTTCTTCGTCTTTGTCTTTGGGGGCAGCTTAAAATCATTCTCAGCACATTGATTCTCAAGCGGTGCCACAGCTGCCTCCACAAGCATACAAACACTACTCAATGGGCTCCCATGGAATGGCCCCGTTGCTGAAACATCCGTCCCATCAGCTGCAATATGCAATGGTTCCATCTTACTCTCACCTGGTGGCTTTGCCAGCGCCAACAGCATTCCAGCTACATTATCCTCACCCGGTTGCACCTTAACTGGTTCACTGTGCCGATAGAGCGAATGCCCCGGAAGTGGTGGTGAAAGCATCGCCCCAGATTCCTCCGAAGTTGCATTATCTGAATCATTTGAATTAACCCGACTACGACGTCTCTTCCGCTGCGTATTCGTTTGCTGATACGATTTACTCCCTTTGCGCTTCTTCTTCTTCCCCTGATGATTATTCAATACTTTCCTGTCATCCTCATCCTTCCCCATCTTCTGTGCAACACCCCCACCAAATGGGGAGAAACTATTCCTCCTCCGAGACACTGAACTTGATGCCCCACTTGTGCTTGCTCTATCACTTGTCTTCTGTTGCTTCAACTCTTGCTTCCTCTGCGATGTTTTCTCCATCTTCTCAAACGCCTTGAGGATTGCTTCCATTTTTCTCTCTTCTCTCGTTAATTTTCTCTGCTCCGGCGCTTCCTTTGCCCCCTGTTCCAATTGCTTTTCTTGCTCTGCAACCTTTATTGGGGATTTCTTTTCACATTCCTCCTGAATTAGTGGCGTTGTTGGGGCTGATTTTTGCTTCTGTACCCTCTTTGTTGGAACTTTTGGGGGATTTGTCGTTGTTGCTGGTGGAGGATTTGCAGGTTGTTGCAGCGGCGGCGGTTGCGCGTTAGTTTGCTGTGGATTCTCCGGTTGCTGTAGCTCTGGGGGCTTTGGAATCTTCACGGGAGATTCGGGTGTAACTTGTGGGGGAAGTATTGGGGATAACATGGCAACATTTATGGGTTCTTTTGGGGATGCCACCTGCTCCAAATTGGGTGATAAAAGTGTCGGAGTCTCGGGGATACTCATCGTTGTTGCCGAGGAAGCTGCTGAGATATTTAGATGATTCCTCGTTGGTGATGGAGGGTATTGATTCAACATTTGTGTCACTGTTGGCGGTAAACTTGCTTGTGGGGATGACAATGCAGCAGCAGCTGCTTCCAACAGCTGTGGTTGAATACTCGGAGGAGCAAGGGCTGTTGTTGACAATTGATTGGGTACGAAAACTTGTCCATTTGGGGATAAAAGTCCCCCAACATTGCTCTCCCCAGACGATGAAGTTGAACGATTGCGACTAAGAGCTTTACTCCGTTTGTATCCACCTTCCTTTGAATTCTTTCCATGATACGTGCCATTGACACGCTTCCCGGATGGCTTTGTACTGCCACCACTTCCTCCTCCAGCAGGTTGGGGTAGTGGTGGTGCCCCGGAATTGGGGAAGAGACAATCTTTTGTCAAACCACACGCACAAACCGTTGATGTTGGCGCCAAAACACTCCCCTGTGTGACCCCAATGAGATCATGTGGTTCATGCCTTATTGTTATCTCCGTACTCTCCTTGATATTCAACATGGAAACAATGTACAAATGAATTGTTCCCTTCTCAATAAAATGCACAACTTCTGCATTTGGTCTACAGGATCTCCTTACAAATCTCGCCTCATTCCCATACGTGCGTGTATCAACGCATATCTCTGGGCCATCATTGGGTAGGCGATAGAAGAAAATAAATGGCCCCGGATTCCTATTTAACCCATAATTCCTCGTACTATTGCTCGATGTTATCAATTGCTGTTTGTACTGCCCCGAAAGCATATACTTCCCCCGAATCTCCACAATTGGTGTATTTGGTGTCATCTCATGACTACTTATCAATATTTTTCCACCTGCATGTGGCACTGTTCCACACTTCCCATCCAAATTCCCAACATTCCGTAAATTATATTGCTGACTATTCAACTGCTGATGACTCTGCTGCTTCCCCAGCGCCTGTAGACGTGCCCTCAATTCCGGGGAGTAGTGATTCGTTACAGCTTGCTCATAATTCTCAATCCATGCTCGTAAATTCATCACCGTCTTCTCCCCCAAACCACCACCACCACCATTTTCAACATTTTGCATCTGCTGCTGCTTCCCCTTTCTCTTTGTCACCTTCTTCGTTTCCTTCCTCTTCCCATTTGCCCGTCCCCCACCACTACTTTCACGCTTTTGCCGTTTAGCCGCCACAAAGCTCTCACCCTTCTTCCGGACACTCCGCTGCTTCTTCGTCGATCCCGGCGAAAGGCTATTCAACGGTACCCCACCCACACCGCGCTGTGCCTCCATTACGGGGCTACTAATCAAGTGCACCCCCCCATCGAGGGGGATTGTCTGCTGTGGCAATGTATTGAGCATCATCAATGCTTGCTGCTCTTTGCGCTTAATCAATTGCAAATTCCGCGCACGTGCTTTATCCACAGGACGTGGTTGACACATTTCGCAATTGTACTCATCCGGAATGTTTTGCCTATCGATACCCATGCAGTCCACATGTTGCCAAGCACTGTTGCGCGCACACAGAAATTGAGAGAAAAATATATTTTTTTTATATGCTAAAATTATCTCTCTAAAGACCTGATGAAGGAGGTTTTTTGCTCCACCGAAATGTCATTACAATAAAATATTCTTCGATCTTTTATCTTATTTTTTAAACAACTTTGCACAGAGAATCTATTAAAAACAATTTTAATGGAGTTTAAAAACTCATAATTTACTCTATTTTTCAATTTTGTAAAATAGGAACGAAGACAGAGGGAGGTTTTGGGATGTTTTAACACCCCCTAAACATTTAGAAAATTCAACGTTTTCTTTTATGAAAAAAATGTTTCTTTTTCATGCTACTACATTAAAAAAGGGTAATTTTTAAATTGAATAAAAAACTTTAAATTAAGCGTGGTAAATCAAGCATTTTTAAAGAAACGTCAAACGTTAGAAAAGAATTATGAAACGTTGAAAAATATGGCAAAAGAAGCCTCAAACGTTAATCTTAACGACAAGTGTTGGAAAAGAAACGTTAAGATTAAAAAAAAAAAATTGTTAAACGTTAGAAAATAATCGTTAAAATGTTAGAAAAGAAATATCAAATGTTAAAAATCTGTCAACGTATGACAGAAGAAGTGTCAGACGTCAAATTAAACGACAAGTGTTGGAAAAGAAACGTCAAACGTTAAAAATTTACATCAAACGTTAGAGGAAAAATGACAAACATTTATAAATAATTTTTATGTTTCTTTTTTTTCCATTGTTTAATTTTAAACAAAATAAAGATTTTGAAAAAAAAAAAACATTTTATATAAATTTCTGCTATGTGAAATGTAAATAAATAAGAAGAAGAATAGTAAGTTCTCCTGATTGGTTAAAAAAAACAATATAATAAAAATGTTTTATTCTATGATCAAAAACTCATATTTTAAACAGCTTTGCACAGAATAATGGACAAAAAAATTAATGCAATTTGATAATCAAACATTTTAAAAGAAACCTCAAACGTTAGAAAAAAATCGTTAAAATGTTAGAAAAGAAATTATCAAACGTTAAAAATATGTCAACATATGACAAAAGAAGTGTCAGACATTAATCAGAACAATAAGTGTTGGAAAAGAAATGTTAGGATTCAAAAAAGATTTATCAAAACGTTGAAAAATTATTTATTTATTTATTTATTAAATTGATAGAGGGGTTGTCATAATTTTTTTATGATTCCTCTATGAAAAATAACATCAAACGTTAGAAGAAAAATGTCAAACGTTTTAAAAGTTTCATGTTGTTTCCTAAACCAATTTCTTACTTCGTTCAAACAAATCAAAATCTAAAAATGTTTCAATTAGATTTCTGCCTAATTCTCTATTTTAACACATAAATAAATAAGAAGAAGAATAACAAATTCTCCTGATTGGTTAACAAAATTCTTTGCTGAGTGTTTATTGGTTAATTTCATTAACTGGTGGAACTTTTATGCAAAGTTTACTTTAAATAATATTTATATTATTTTCTTTTCCTCCTTCCCATTTCTTCGATTTTTTTTAGGAAAATTTTTCTTTATTTAAAATCTCTCTGAGACTTTCAAAAAAAAAATAATAAAATAAAATAAAACTCACCTGCATTTATCGCAGCAGATCATATATCCATCGTCATGAGTTAAATCACAAATACATCTTGTTACAGAATCATCTTCACCTTCCCCTTCAGGTGCTGTCTCCGTTTCTTCCCCTAAATCATTATCAAGGGGATTCTTTCCATTTCTCGAATCATTGCTTATCACCGAATTGTTGTCATCATCTTGTTCTGCAGGAAACCAATGAGAAATAAACTTTATTCCCTCCATTTCTTCATCACTATTCTCACACATTTTTCCACAGCAGAAACTACTACAAAACTGATTTAGCTCCAAAAAATCATTTTTTGGCAAATATACAAATTTTCTATATCATCAACACAACTCTGAGGGGGATTCTGAGAATTCAGTAAAGAGACTGAACGGTACGCAGCGCTTAAGTTAAGGGAAAACTGGCTTTCTTCTCTATTTGGTATTTTAATCAGAAAGAGGGCAAAAAAAAATTAAAAAAAAACAGGGCAATGGTGTTCTATTGATTACAACAGAGCACCACCACCGTGTACGATGAAATGTTGATAATCATGTAAAATATTCATCATTTTATTTCAAGTAAATAAATTTAATTTCATTGATTGATTCCAAATTAAGTATTTATTGCGAGGGCTGAGTGTATACCTATACGTATTACATCCACTAAAAGGTACATGCGGTAATTGCATTCTAATGACCAATTGCAGTTGTAATGAAGAGATCCTCTTTAAAATTTCTTCAAACTTTTGAAGTGTTTTGAGCGAAATTCCCTTTAAATTTTATTAATAATTCTTTAGCAAAGGTTGTGATAAAAAATAATAACTTTTTTGCTTTATAAATGACTGTTAATTAAGTCTTTTAATCAATTTTATTAAGAACGTGTTTTTTTAATTTGAATTTACTATAACTTTGAATTTAGCCGTTGTGCTGAAAAACAATAATTTTTTTTAATTGCAATTTTTTGAAAAAATCGTTTTTTTTTTGTTTTTATTTACAATAAAATTTACATTTCGTCCATAAAAAATGTATGGAGAATGCACGTTTCGATAAAAAAAATGAGATTCGTTCAATAAAATTAAAGTTTCGTTAAACAAACTGACGTTTCCTTCGTTAAAATTCACGTTTCGTTGTTAATTTTTTTTCGTTTAAAATTGTACTTTGCTTAAATTTCTGTTTCGTCAATTAAAATTTTATGTTTCGTTAAACAAACTTACGTTTCCTTCATTAAAATTCACGTTTCGTTCAGTAAAAATTGTGTTTCTTTCGTTTAAAATTGAATTTTGTTTGCATTAAATTCTGTTTCGTCAAATTAAATTAACGTTTCATTGAACAAACTTACTTTTCCTTCATTAAAATTCACGTTTCGTTCAGTTAAAACTGTATTTTTTTTCATTTCAAATTGCATTTTGTTTGCATTAAATTCTGTTTCGTCAAATAAAATTAACGTTTCGTTGAACAAACTTACGTTTCCTTCGTTCAGTTAATTTTTTTTCGTTTAAAATAGCATTTTGTTTGCTTAAAATACTGTTTCGTCAATTAAGATTTTACGTTTCGTTAAACAAACTTACGTTTCCTTCGTTAAAATGCACGTTTCGTTCAGTTAAAATTGAATTTCTTTCGTTTAAAATTGAATTTTGTTTGCTTCAAATTTTCTTTCGTCAATTAATATTTTACGTTTCGTCAAAAAAAATTGCATTTTTATCCTTCAAACGTTTCGTTCATTAAAATTTACTTTTCGTCAAACAAACTTATGTTACGTTGATTTTAAAATATATGTCTCACTAAATAAAAATTTCCTTTTTTTCAAAAAAAATTCACGTTTCGTTTATTTAAAATTTGCGTTTCGTCTGCTTAAAAATTTGTTTCGTTAATTAAAATTTTTTCACTAAAAAAATTTGCATTATCATGCCTTTAAATTAACGCTTCGTTCATATAAACCTTTTTTTTGTAATTTTAAATCTCATTTACTTCTGAGAAATTCCGCATAATTGTTCATTTAAAAAAAAAAAAGGTTTTTCTCTAAAAATTTTTTTTTTTTTTTAATTTATATGAAAACTCTATTAATTTATAAAATGTGTTTAAAACAAAATTTTCTCTACTGCACCAGTAATCTCAGATTTTTCCTTTACTCTTAACTCGCAATGAAAACCGCCCTCACGTTGTTGTGTACCCAGAAAGCCCCCCAATACATGTCAAATCACACAATCCCTGAAAAATTCATTAAAAAAAGTATTTTTTCCTTGTTAAACTTACTTTGTTGATTGCATGAATATCCCATGAGGATGTGAGCAAGACTTGTATCCGTTGCATTTGCCACACTTGTTTGCTGAAAATTCTCCTGAGGTGCCTCTTGCGTTGTCATCCCTTCTGGCATTGGTGCAGCGTACGTATGATCCTGCAGAGCTGGATGTTGCATTATAAACTTTGTGTCTTTCGCTGTAATCTGCTCCTCGCCATCTGTGTAGTCATCTTGATCGTAGTTCTGATCTCTCTGATAGTATTCCTCATTTGTCGCCACAAGGGGTATATTATCAATGAATGTTGTTGTTGTTGTTTGCAAATCCGACGTATTTACCCGGAAATACTCCGGACCGTGCTTCACATCGGCACTTCCTTGATACTGTGGCACGGGGTATTGTTGTATTTGCACGGGTTCCATTGACGTTTGAACTGTATTCGGTGTTGATGAAATTAAGTACTTTTGCTGCTGTACGTAGCGATTGTTATTTATTACAGCCTTCTGGGAGAGACTTTGGAGTATTCGTGCGGAAATCTCCTCATCCATTGACATCCCATTCATGTACATCATATCATCGACTGTTGTATTGCTTGACACCTCCATGGGGGCGGCGGTAATTGTTGCTGCCACATCCGTTGTTGCATTGTTGATGAATGCGGCCGTCGACACGGGCGTTAGTTGATGCCCCACCATACTTGAGGTGGAATTTGTTCGTAGCTTCGTTGCTGGGGGTTGCGTAACATTCCCCTGTGCATTCACATACTTAATCGTACCCCCTTGAATGATATTAAATGACGGCACCGTCGTGACATTCTGCAGCATCTTTATTTGATTCCCCACCGGGGTTATTTGCTGTGTTTGCGACACAATCGGGGAATTGGGTTGTTGCACCTGAATTATCTTATTTGTTGCCTTCCAATTCTTCTGTGCACCACCACTCTGTATCACCAAATTCCCCATATTTGACAAAGCTCTCACCTGAGCTGTTCCCCCACTGCTAATTTGCTGCCCAGGCGCTAAGCTGCTAAACTTCACGGGAACACCCGAATTGGGGGTTGATTGAATTTGAATTCCCGGTGATTTTGGTATATTTGTCGTTGGATACTGCTGCGTGAGCGATGCAAGATTGGGAGCTGGTGAATTTGTCGTAAATACCTGCTTCATCATCTTATTCATCTGTACGGGCTGCGGGGCTGCCTTCAGGGGAGTTGCTTTTGTCACTGTCTTCACACTTTGTGCCAATTTGTGCCCCGCAACACTACCTGCTGTGTAAATTTTCATTCCCGGCTGAAAAATCTGCTGTGTTGTCCCACTAACAATCTTTGGGGCTTTCCCCATGCCACCCCCACTGCTATTGTACGCCACCGTTGTAGCAGCAGCCTTCACTGCAGCCTGCTTCGTGGCTTGCTGAAATTGCTGCGGTTGCGTGAGACGTGACATTATAATATTCCCCCCGAGGGTGGCATGCGTGAGTGTCTGTACACGCGTGAGAACCTGCACATTGCGTGGCACGGAGACTTTTTGAACATTTGGCGTTGATTTTGGGATCATTTGACCTCCCGCCGTACCCTTAATGGGATTCACGAGATTAACAATTTTCCCACTTTGTGGAATTGTTTTGGAGACAAATGCATTAATGTAGCCACCCCCACTATTTGCACTGGAATTGAGAGTTTTATTGCTCGTTGTATTGACAAAATTGATGGTTTGTTGCGTTGCCACCGGAGCTTTCGACACGAGCGTCACATTGCTTATAACATGCACCTTCGAGCCGCTACTCTGACTATTATTAATCACCTGCCCCTGTGATGTTGTCACAGCACTACTCATCCCACGAATTGTCCCCGAAATCTCCTGTCCAACAGCCATTTGATGATGCTCCCCACCATCATCGGAACTAACGAGTTTTATTATCTGTGGAGCTGCTATAATTTCATTTGTTGCCAAATTTATAACACTCCCCGTGAGATTTGACCCATTTCCAGCACTAACCACAGCTCCAACCTCCTGAGTGGCATCCGGTACTGTTCCAGCATCTCCTGCCTGTCCTTGCTGATGATACCCATCACCGGCAGCAACAGCAGCAGCTCCACCACCACCACCTTGACCACTATCAACAACAATTCCACCCCCAGATGATGGAATATGAAGTGTGGCTGACATTGCCTTCTTTTTTGATGATCTTTATTTGATTCTTTTTTTTCCCTCTTCACACACACACACGGAATTCAATCCTTTTGCGCCACGATTGCTGAATTCCTCATAAACTCCACAAATATTAAAGAAACCCCAAAAAAAAACCTCCTCCTTTCTCCTCTCTCGTTTATCTTTATCTTCTCCTTTCCTTTCCTTTTTTTTCTTCTTTTTGTTGTTAAATACTCTCACGTTAAAACACAGAGAACACAACAAAGAAATTCTAATTACTGAATCTCCTTTTGAGGGAGGTAAATCTCACCTCTACAGAGTCCACTAACTAATCCACTACTTTTCTCTTTCTCTCTCTTCTTTTCTATGTCTTTTGTTCACAATTTGCATAAAATAGTTCTGAAAAAAAATGAAAGAATTTCTTTATTTTCCTTTCTTTCATTTGTTTGTGTTTATTTACCTTCTTTTGCTGCTAAAACTACTAAATCCATTGCCTCTAAGAACATCCTCTCAACACCACGAAACTCCTTCGAGAATTTGCAAGAATTTCAAATATTCTGCAAAATAACAGAAGAAATGTTCTTTGACTGAAAAGAAATAGAGAGAAAAGATAGAAATTAGTTTTTTTCTGCAATTATTTCGTAAATAAAATGATTTTATGAAGTCTTATTGAAAAATCAAAGGACCTCTGTAGGTCAGTTGGTTAGAGCACAATTCAAATAGCAAATGAAGTGAGTTCGAGTCCAGAACTGGAAGATTTTTTTTTACCTTTTTTCATGCCTAATAATTGATAGAATGGATGAATTTTAAAGAATTTCATCACAAGATTGAAGAAATTGGAAAAATTCATTAATTTTTAGATAAAAAAAATACTTTTGTATGTAAGAGTTTAAGATTAATAAATTTCTTATTGAAATTATTTTAAAAATTTCTTTTATTTAATGCCATTAAGGCGGATATATTGCAAAGTGATAAATTTTTAGAAGTTTGCTATATTTTCCCATTAAAATCATGTCTCTCTCAATTGATTTTTGTTGTATTCAAAAATAATGTGAAAAGGATCAGAATAGGTCACTTAGAAACCTCTTTAAATCCCCGAAAATAAAACAAAACAAAAAATTCATAACTTATGTTCTTTTTTTTTAACTTCATTGATTTCTTTTAAAAAGACTACGAATCTTGTAGAAACATCGAAAATAAAAGATGATCCTTTTGACGAGAAATTATACTTTTCTTAACTTTTCTTTTTATTTTCTTACTCTTCATTTACAATTTTAATTTTAGTTATTATTTGATAAGAAGAATTTCATTTATATTTTATTATTCAATGCTTAGTAAGTAATTTGTGTTCGCCACAAGAGGTTTGTATCTGTCGAATATTTCGATTATTTTAACAAATCATCTGAATGTTGACGAACCTGGTTAATTATTCGAATTTTGACAAAAATCCGAATCTTGACGAATTTTTTGAGAATCATCAAAATTTCGACGAATAATTCAGAGATTTTCATTCAAATAAATAATACCCCTTGATTCGCCATTTTGAAAACATAGACTAAAGATGAAGAACATCGAATTTAGAATATCGAAAGGACGCTTCCACATAACCTTAAAAATCTCATTTCTTTGCATTTTCTCTGTCATTCTACAAATTATTTTTACTTCTTTGGTTGTTGATTTGTAATATTCAGTAAACATTACGCCAGGGTACAGAATGAAAATATTTTATGACCTTGCATTTGTGCCAATTGATGAAGAGCATTGAATTAATAATCCATCCAACCAACCACCCACCCACTCATCCCTTTAGCTATGTACATTTACAACTCATCAATGATCTAAGAGAGCTTTCAAAGCTCCCCCAATAGCTTCACATTCACAACCAACTCCATATACACAGAAAGTTGTGTGTAAGCATTGCGCTCGTGGATACTCCCGCTCCCTGAATTGAATGATTTTTTTCCCTCAAGGCCAACATGTAGTTTTTTTTTCTCTCAACACCATCAACACATTCATTTATAAAATTTTCCAAGTTGTCGTTTGTTTAGTTTTTATATTTTAAAACCAACACACAGAGAGAGAGATGACTGCTGAAGTACAACATCGCATAAAAGAAAAATGTATTTTATTGAATCTCCAAGCTTTGATGTGTTGTATACATATTTTTTTATCGCACACAGAGAGCCAACGGAGAATACATTTTGTGTGGAATTTTACAGAGACAGCTCTTTTTTTTTTATACAACACTACCTACAAATACCTTACCTATCTACATTTTCTGATTTTGTGACGCAAAATAGAAGTGGAATATTTTATTATGTTGGTAGTGACACACACTATATTCGCTAAAAGTTCTTTTTTATGTCGCATTGATTTTTATTTTCATTGCAATTTGCATAATTTTCTAACCTCCTTTTACAAATTATTTTTAAGTCATAGTATTGATTTTTAATAAAATTTCATACGAAGAAGAAACTAAGAGAAAAAAAAAATATCAAGAAATTGGCTGTTTCTTGAGAAGGATTCGCCATATTTTCTGCTTATTTATTCCACAGTACAGAGTGTCTGAAACTCCATTTGAGTTAACATAAGAAGTGGTTTTGTATTGTACAAAAATATATGGATGAGCAGCATAAAAAAATATGCAATTCCTCCGTCTTCAATTCATCCCTTTCGCACGGTTGAACCAATCGTTGCGTTTGAATTGTCGCCGTTCTATTGATCGAAATAAAAACATCGCGCTGCCTCTCGTGCTTCGCTCTTTTTTTTTGCGACTCTTCCTCTGAGCATGTGTGCAAAAATCTTGTACATACGCGTGTACACAACTACCACCACATAGCAACATAACAGACACACAATCATCAATATCGGGGAGCTACTGCTGAAAATCTCTCTCATCCATTGCGATGAAGGGTTTTTCATTTCGAGAAATTAGTGTCTATTTTGTTAAAGAGAATTATTCTATCATTTTATACATAGAATAGGTAGTTCCAGGGGCTCATTTGATAGAAAATACATAGAAATCGACATTTTGAAAACATAGAACAAAAATGGAGAACATCGAATTAAGTATTAAAAAAGGACGCTTCCGCAGAATCCTTCAAAACCATATTTATGTGCGATTTATTTGTAATTATTCTTGGTTATTGATTAATTTTTATAAAAGACAGATAACACTAATAAAACTGAATTAATAGAATCTGAAAAACATCGAAAATATGTGATTTAACAAAAAATGGCCGTTAAAAAATGGCCGTTAGAAGAATGAAAGGGGCTGTGTGGATGTCGAAATGACGTCCGGCCCTAAAAAATTTAAAAAGAAGAAGAAGAAGAAGAAGAATGAAAGTTGATTGAGTAACCGAAATGTCAGTTTCAGGCATTTATTCGTTACCTACTTGAAACATCAAAATTGGTCTAATATTACGGAGATAAATTTTTATCGCATTTTCAAAGGTTCCAACCATTCCATCAAACGTAATTTCCTCATATTGGGCCTTATTCAGCGACCAAGAAACCCTTGAAATTCGCTTCAAATCTTGAAATTTCAGTACAAAATTCAAAGATTTCAAGGGTTTCTTGGTCGCTGAATTAGGCCCAATATTCGAAATTAACTTTTTCTATGTATTTTCTTTCATATTTGTTCTGTATGTCAGTGATGTAGCGTAGTCATAAATACTTTTGAGATTTATTCGAGACTATGATGTAGAAAATAAAATAAAGGACGACTTGACAATTCTTAACAAACGATTGACATTTGTTTTCTTCTAACATTTAATCTTAATTTTTACTGTTTGACGGTTTTTTTTTACTTAATTTTACGTCACTCTTAAAACCTTTGACGTTAAATGTACATACGTCGGTTTTTTTCTCATGTCTTTATTTATTTTGCTGACGTTCCGATCCAGAAGGGATCTTCCTCAGGCCCATATTGAACACGAAAAAGCCTTCAAGTTTAACAGAAAGCCAAAAATTCAATCAACTGTCATTGTTTAAAAAATATTCCCACTTCCACATTTTAAAATCAAACAAAAAGCCGTTTAACGGAAAATATGGCGTCAGCGTCCTTTTCTAAAACATCGACAAAACATCGAAACTATGATTAAGGCTCCATTTTTTTTTTTAGTTTATGACATTGCATTCTTCGGCATTATAAGCCCCGGACTTAATGTCTATCCATACTTCCCTTCCCCCAATCAAATGCGCTTAATTCAAAATGTGGTATAAACTTCCTGACCCAACTACTTTTCACATTGGACGCATAAGTCGAATCATGCGCATTGTGCATTTTATCGACTGACAGATTTTCTCTACATAACACGATGTGTGTGTGTGTGTCTGTCTCTATATAAATTTTAACATGTGTGGTTATATGAGAGTAGTAGAAATTTTCTAAATTTAAATACAACCACAAAAATAGTGCATTCTCAACTAATGTAGTATGTTGGAACATTGTACAAATTATGTATATTTTTTTTCCTATCTTTCTTTTTATTTTTGTTACTGTTGCATTTTCATTGCATTTTAATTGAGACCATTGATTTCTTTGGCATCACGTAAACCTTTTCTTTCTTTCTTTCCTTAATCTTATTTATTTATCTATTGGTTATTTTTTTTTGGTGTGATGAATAGGAGAAAGTTCTACACACGCGCGCATCATCCCATTTTGGATTTTAAGGGCACATCACCCAAGAATAGATTCTGCACCGAAAAATCTACGGCATTTTACACACCTCTACTCTATGTAAGTGTTGTGGTTTTAGATGGAAAATATATTTTTGAAAGAGTCATTGCACACCGGGCTGAAAAAGAAAATATTTTTGTCTATTTTCTCATGCACTTCACTCTCTTTCAAATTCAGGTTATTGACCACACACAACACCCATTTCTTCCTATTTATTTTGTACCGTGTGTATGTTTTTCTTTTTGCCAATTGTCATTAAGTTTTATGCTACTATTTCTCATGCGCCTCCTATAAGAGGTCTTTTCATGGTTGTTGGAGTATGTGTTGTTGGACATTTAAATACGTTTCTCTCACTCATAAAGAGAATGAATCTTTTTAAAAAAAAAATTAAAATACAAAACAACATTTTTTGTTGTTATTTTATTACTCTCGTTGTAGTGCCCCCCCTTCGATGGCCTGGTGGGGCCATCCCCTCTTGTTAATTAGCCCCACCAGAGCCATCCAAACATATATAAACGAATTGTTGTAAGGAGAATTGGATGATTATTAAAGAAGTTTTATTAAAAGAATATGTTTATTAAATTAAAAAAAAAAGTATTTCACTGGTGTTTTCGCCCGGGAGGACAACGAGGAAAACCCTCGTTGATCCTCCAAGCTGTTAAAAAAAAAATTAATTAATTAATAAAAATAAAAATAAAGTGCTGAAAGTGCTGAAGATGCTGAAAAGTGATGAAGAAAAAGTTGTGATGAGTTTCGCCACCCTGTAAAATAATTAAAATTTAAGAAGTGAAAGAACTGAAGGAGAAATCAAGTGCAAATTTTTAAAACATTTGGCAATGCGGAAATCGTTGATGTTGCAAAGTTCGCGTTAATGAAAAAATAACTAGAACAAGTCAAAAAAGAAACAAAAACAAAAGAAAACTCGGTCAGCCTCAAATCAATGGTAAATAACAAAAAAAAATATAAATTTAAAATTTGCTTACTTAAACAAAAAATTGGTCAACCTTTAAATTCAATACGGAAAAGAAAACAATTAAAAATTTTTTGCTTATTAATCAAAAATACAAAATATGAACTTGTGCCCACTTAAAATTGATTATGTTGCAAGAATTGCCATGATAAGTTCAAGAACAATGTTCTGAAATTGTTCAATACAATTTCGTTCATTTGTTATGTACATTATATAAAAATTTCAATAAACACTTTTCAAATAGATTCAGGCTATTTGAAATAGTGTATATGCCGAAATAAAAATATCTTATAAAGAAAAAAAATATACAAAAAAAAATCTAATTTCCTCTTAACTTCCTCATTCACTCCTTTTTCTAAGGGGTGAGGGGAAACCACTTCTTATAAAAAAATAAAATAAAATAAATAAATAAAACCCCTTATTAAAAAAAAAATTGAAAATGTGTGATAAGTAAATAATTAAAATAGAGAAAGATAAAACTGTAAACTTCAAATAATAAATAGCTTAAAATGAAATTTAATTTATGAATCTATCTATAAAAACAAATATAAATGAACAAATTTAAATGAAAATCGATAAGTAATAAAAAAAAAATAACTAAATAAATTTATAAGAATCATTTGAATAAAATAGACTACGAAAACAATATTCAAATATACAATAAGCAATATACAAATATACAAAAAAAAAGAAAACTATAAAAAAAGGACTTACTCGTCCTTTCTCTAAGGGGTGAGGAGTGTAGTGCCCCCCCTTCGATGGCCTGGTGGGGCCATCCCCTCTTGTTAATTAGCCCCACCAGAGCCATCCAAACATATATAAACGAATTGTTGTAAGGAGAATTGGATGATTATTAAAGAAGTTTTATTAAAAGAATATGTTTATTAAATTAAAAAAAAAAGCATTTCATCGTGTGCATCTCCTCTTTAACACGATGATAAAAGGAAAATAAAGTATATAAAATGCATAAATATTATGAAATTGATAAGATAACATTTCTACACTTGCACTGCTGTATCATCTCCCACAATTTACATATTCAAACACAAAAGAAAATATGAACAAATAATTTACAAGTGTAAATTTCATTGACCTATCAAAGTTATCTTATTCTTACATGATGGTTTAGAGTTGAATATTTTGTATTAAAAATTAATCAAAATATGTGTAGACTTTTTTTTAGTAAATTTTGTTATAAAATTTTTTTTAATAAAATATTTCTAATTTATTTTTCAGTTTTTCTAGGCCGAATGATTAGGAAAATACGAAAATTTCTCCAAAAAACAACTTTAGATATCAATAAATATTTGTCAAATACTTATGTGCCAGCCGGGTACCTCATTGCCATGATAATTTCTTACAGGGGTATAAAAATCATAACTAACAGTGAATGCCTTGAGGCATTGTTTTACGTACATACTAACTAAGTCAGGAAAAATTCTTATTTTGGCATTCTAAATTAATTTATTTTTCTAAATATAAAATTTCTTTTTTTACCACTTTTAAAAATTTAAATCAGAAAAATTAAAAAACGAGAAAAACATTAAAAAAGAATAAAGCAGATTTTAATTATAGAATTAACCTAATAAAATTGAGAATTGAACTCTTATTAAACTTCAAAAGAAAATACTTTCTTTCAGCTCTTAAGCTGTGATTCTCTTTTTGGCTAATAATTTGAATTGATAAGTTTTAAATAAATTGTAGATATAATAATTCTCGGCCGACTTTGCTTTTACTATAAAACTTTCTTTTTAAATCCAATCTAACGCTTTTTCTTTCAATTTTATTTATAAAGCACCATCATGTAATTAAAAGCGTAAAAAATGTCTTCAAAAAGAGGTAAGTACAGGCCAGCCGGGTAAACTTTTTCTACCACATGAATTATTTTATTACACCTCACGTAAAAAATACATTTTCCGTGCAAATTACCAATCAGTAACACGTTAAGCAATTTATTATATCCCATTAACTTCTTTAGTTTCTTATCTTCTTATAAGACTTAAGCGAAAGACGGTAATAAAGTTGGTAAAAAAAAACTTCATAGAAGGTCAATTTGGCCCTAATGAAAATTTCATTGAACTACAAAAAATATTTAAATTATTTCCAACACATGTAGACCTTTTTTTTTGAATAATGTGAATGTTACTTCAATGGCAAGTTCCCCCAGTAGCCCCAAAAACTAGGAAATGAGAGAGAGAAAAGTAAAAAAAAATCTCTTAATACAATTAAATGCAAATAAATGCGTATTACCGACCATTTGTGTTTTGGTCCAATGTGCGTGTGTTGAATGGAAAAGGAAGGAAGTTGTATTTATATTATATTCATTTTGGGGCTCTATCACTCAGCTACACAGCTTAGTAGCAAATGGTAGAAGAAGAATGAAAAAACAAACATTGTATGACAACGTTATCAACGACGAAAAATTGAAAAAAAAAGAATGTTCGTTATCTGAAAATTCTCACCCTGCCAATTGAAGCGCATCCGTTGTGCGTTTTTTTTTCACACCACGGAAATTAGTGTGACTATTTACTTCTGATGTGAGAGCATTTTGTGGGTAGGTACTTTTATACACTACAAGTATTAAAATAAATACAATACAGCCTCATTAACTAGCCAGCAGTGTGTCTTAAAATAAATTCTCTCGTGGTGACAAATTGAGAAGAAGAAAAAACCAACATCGCACTTTTAATTACATACCAAAGAGAAGAAAAGAAGAAATTCACAACAAATTGTGAATAAAACGACAAGATGAATTTTATTCCTTGGCAAAAGGTAGGTAGAGAAGTTGGAGTGGAATTAAATAGAAGTTTCTGAAGTCTTTTTAGTTGTAAAAGTTAAGAATTATGTGGCTCTAAAAAGTAGAAGGAATGTTTCAGAAGGAAAATAAAAGTTTAAGGTCTTTTAATTAGTGAAACATGATGTTTTTTGTGGTAAAGAAATGCAAATTTTGTGTATTTTGACCATTGAATTATTAGTTTCTAAATATTATAAACATTCAGGAAGGTTTTTGACGAAAAGGATCATTTTAGAACCTTTTCTACCAAGTTTTTATCTTCTTTATTTCAAATACGCGCCTTTATCAAATGTTTCAAAGACCATTAAGCATGTTTCCTTAGATGAAATATCATGTTTCACGTAAAAACTAGTCATTCAATGGCTTTAATGTAAGAAGCTCCTTGAGAATTTCATTCATTAGATTTTATTTTTACTTTCTTTTTATCTTATTTTTCTAAAATTTTTAACATTCCAACTTTTGGTGGAGAAAATCAATTAAATAGCATATAGGTTAATCCAGATTTATTGTGAAGGATGGACTAAAATATTAATTCAATCGATGGATCCGATGGATCAGCTATCAGAGAGATTTTTGATAAATCGGATTTGAAAAATCGTTATTTATATTTTTTATGATTTCAATTACAAAAATAATCTCGTAATTATTTATTTTGCCTTCTTATTTGTAAATAAGTAATTAATAAATACACTAAAAAATTAAATCTTTAATTTATTATCCTTTAAAAATAAAAAAAAAATTATTACAAACTTTTAATTTTTCGTACAATGAAAAACGTTTTTAATATAAAAACAAAATAATAATAGAATAATGAAAGGGAAGCAAGATAGTTTACATGTGTGATGGGAAAGAGAGAGCAATATATCAAGTCTGTGTGAGTTTTGTTCTTATGTGCAAAAAAGGGGTTAATAAATTCACAAAAAACTACCCAAAGAAAACATTCAAATTCCTTTCTTTATAATAAAATGAATTTCGAGGAATTTTAAAACAAATTAATGAGGAAAATTTCAGTAGAGAAAATTAGGTATGAAGAGCAGTATTTTCCATGAAAATCAGAAGAAAAACCCTTTGAGTTTTCTTCTTGCCTTCCAATATTTCCAAGGTTTCCAATAAAAATTCATGAAATTCATGTTTCTTCCTTTTCCATTGGAAAAATGTGAAACATGTAACATATTCCCAAATGAACCCACATATTTCCCCATACAATATGTTTGTGTGAACCCCTTGAAGTCAATTTGGGACAAATGAATCAAAGAAGCCAACATGAAACTTTAGCGTCTAAAATCAATCCGTGAAAAATCTATTTGTCTCTCATTCTTGCTCACACTAAAATGTATTTGGCATCTCACTCTGCACTAGTTTGTTGTGAATTATTTTCCATTTCTGGAAATTCCAATTTTTTTTATGAGACTTTTCAGCTTTTGCGAATTTTTGGGGATTTTCTCACAAAGGCAAATTGGAAAATGGGAAATCCAGAGAAATGTTCCGAGAGGTTTTTTCATCTCCTTGCCAAATTAGCCCAGGAGCCACCTCTTTTACGCGTGCGTGTGTGTGTGTAAGCGCAATGGCGGCGTACGTTTTCCTATTGAGAAGCGTTCAATTCTAGGAGGAGACTCGCAAAGATGCCCGAAAAATCCCTTCCCCCACACTTTTCCACCTTAAAATCAACGAAAATGCTCCCCCTGAGCTCACACGGGATGTTTAAAAGTATTCCGGAGGTGGCGAAATGACCGCAAATGGGTGAAAATATGTCCCAAATTCCCAAGTCCCAGAACGTTGAGATGGAAAACACTGGTAAATTCCCGTGAAAATACATTTCCCCGTGTGGAAAAGCTGAAAAGTACGTAGCGGCGAAGCCGGGGAGTTGCGAGCAAAGCCCCACGGAGCCCCAATGTATGTGGATAACGGGGAAAAGGGTCATTGGAAAAGTTGGCGAAAAAGTATCAAATGGGAATAAACACCAACTCACTCACTTTGATGAAAATTTCACAGTAGACACGGAAGAATTGCCGTTCTTGATGCTTCTCCACAATCTCCAGCACTTTTCTCACTATTTCTTCACAATTTGAATGAATATCATTGCGTTTGCAGACCTCAAAATTGCCTCTTCAAATTGAAAAACATTCACTAAACCGTAATGGCGGCCATTTTGAAATTCATTGAGATGTCCCATCTAGACACATCGGTTTTCGCATAAAGTTTTGTTTTTTTTTTCAACCAAGAATTTTTGGGAGGTTATAAAAGGCGCTAGAATTCAAAAATTCAAAAATAAGAATTAATTTTTTGTCTTTTCTTGCAATTTTCTCGCATTTTCCGGGTAAAATTGAGTTTTCAAAGCATGGGAGGCCTCGACGATGGGCAAAATAATTGCTCATTTTGTAAGAAAAAAAAGTCGTGTGTACATTCCTCAAACCGCCGGCGGACGAATCTTCAATTTTCCATTAGCCCGAAAAAGTCTGAAAAATCGGAAAAATCCCTAAAAACTCCCCGCATGGAATATTTCTTTCACTTTTCCACAAACACTCTAGCTCTCTAGCACAAGGAAAACCCGAAAAATGCACCAAAGCGGAGGAAATTTCTTTTCCTCTAGCCGCCAAATTTTCGCCGAAGTACTCTGATCTTCTTGGCCGCGGCGTTTTGAAAAATATGGAAAATCCGTTTTTTTGCTTGAAAAAGACAAATAAAAATTCTGGAAAATCCTCTTATGGGTCTGCTGAAAAGCATAAAAACGGGTTCTGAAGCTTAAAATCGCCTAAAAAACAGAGAAAATTGGAAAACTTCGCACTTTTGCCTATTTTCAGGCGTTAATGCGACTAATACAATAACCTCAAAAACAATGTGAAAATTTGCATTTTCTTAATGGAAAGCTTCCAGAAAAGCGTTCCTAGATCCTTTTTTTTTTTTATTTTAAAGCTTTACGGCCCCAGCCTTTTCAAGCCACAAGGCCTTCCTAGATCATAAGAACCAAGAAAAATACTGAAGAATTATTTGAAAAGCGGAAAATTCTGAGAAAATACAAAATCATGCAGCCGTTTGATTTCCAGAGATCGCACCAAAACATTCCGTAGAAATTCATAAGAAATTCCAAGGAATTTCCAAGATAACAAGAAAAATGTTTAGTGGGGTAGGAAATTTGTTTTGAGGAGCAGTAAAAATATCAGTTTTCCACGTGAAATTCACAAAATCCCAGAATTTAATTTAAAAAAAAAATGAGCAATGTTCGGTAATTGTGGGGAAAGGAAATTAATCTTGGTGGAAAGTTATCTAACACTAATTCCCGCCTTGGTCTAACAAATAATCCTCCCTGCGTCTTTCCTGCTGAAGTATTAGATCTGTGAGCTTCCTGGCTTTTCCTCAATCGTAGAGTTTTCCTCGTAGAAAAGCAATGATCCGGTGGTTGTGGTTGTCCAGGAGTGGAAGCATCAAACACTGAGAAGCGTGAGAAGCCTTCGTGAAGGCTTTGGGGGAGATAAGAAGAGATACTTTTCTCACAACACGAGGTCAAAAGGCCGCATTTATTTTTGGGCTTCTCTCGCGAAGATCACTTCAAAGGAACGAAGATTCTCAGTGAAGCACGAGACGTGGGCCCCAGCACAGCCATCACATCTTAATTGCCTCTCCGCACGGTGTTTTGTTTTAAGAAAGAAAAAAAATTGAAAACATGTCGTTAAGGTAGACTAAATAGAGAATTAGTTGGTATACCACAATCGTGGCATACCAAGTATTGTAATCGTCGGAAAAACCGACCACCTCAGATCGGGCTCAAACTTGGTATGAGCACGTTTTAGGCATCCCAGATTACGAAAATGGTGGTGGAAAATTTTTGATCCGGCCGGCCGGCCTGCCGGCCGGCCGGTGCGCCAAACTTTGCCTTATAGCTCGAGAACGGTAACAGATAGAGACTTCCGGTTTGAAGTTTTCTATAGAAATGTGGGTGTAAATTTTCATTTTTTCGCATTTTCAAAATCCAAGATGGCCGCCATCCGCCATTTTGAAATACCGTCAATCATTTCCTTCATAGCTAGAGATCTGAAATTTTAGTATGTTGTAGAGCTCAGTGAGACGTTTACATCGATAATTCATACTTGAAAATCGGTTAAGCGGTTTAGTAAATATGGCGGCCTAAAGCAAAAAGTGTTTTTACAATATAACTCGAGAACGGCTTGACCGATTTTAATCATCCTGGTATCAAATGAAAGGTTTCAAGAAGCCCTACAACTGTCTCGAACATTCTAAGTTCCAAAAATGGCCGCAAGAGGCACTAAAATCAAAAACAAAAATTGCATAACTTTAAGGGGCAATATCTCCGAATCCCCATTATCGATTTCCTTTAAATTTTGATATGTTGTGGCCTGACTCAATATCTTTCACCAGTCCGAAAATGAAGAAAATCTATGTCACCGTTTAGAAGATATAGCCATTTGAAAAATTATTGAATTTGAAAAGTTCTAAGAGCTATATCTCTTGAACCGCTTGACCGATTTTGCTCATCTTAGTATCAAATTAAAGGTTTTAGAATTCTCTACAACTTTCTAGAACATCCGAACCCTCTCGAACCACTTCAACGAGACAAAAAATGCCAAAAACTGTTTTAGTAAAACAAAAAGCCGCCATTTTGTGTTCTGGAGATGACCTTGATAATTATTGAAATTTATGTCAATTTATAGCCTGTTTTAATACCTTTCCAAAACTGATCAAGAAATTTCTGTAGGTCTTATAGAACCAGAGATATGACCATTTTTATCCATCAAACCCATCAAATTGCCGAATTTTACAAAAAAAATCAATTTTGCCTACTAATTCTGCTCACAAATAGTATTACAACGCATAAACAAACTTCTACACGTTGTGGGACACCAACTCTTATAACTGGACGCGTTATGATTGACTTTTCTTTTAATTAACACCAATTAATCCCAATTAACACGTTTCGTGGCTTTGTTTTTGTGGCTCTCTCTCCTCTCCGGGGGCTCCTACACACGTGATTGTGACCCCCTGTCAATGAATCTTCTCTTTTCTCCTCGCTACACAGAGATGGTATCCTGCTGGGCATGGGGAATCCCCTTCTGGACATTTCAGCTGTTGTCGATGAGGCCTTCCTGAAGAAGTACGATCTCCTGCCGGACAATGCCATCCTCGCGGAAGAGAAGCACAAGCCCATGTAAGTTGCAAAAAAAAGAAGAAAATGAAGGAAAAAAACCACTAAAGGAAATTTTTTCAGGTACAACGAATTAATAGAAAAATATAATGCCGAATTTATTGCCGGTGGTTCCGTACAGAACACCCTAAGAGTAGCCGAGTGGATCCTGCAGCGTGGCAATGTGGCTGTGTTCTTTGGCTGTGTCGGCCAGGATAAGTATGCGAAGATTCTCGAGGAACGTGCCCACGCAGCGGGCTTAAATGTCCAATTTCAGTACACCAAAGATGCCCCAACGGGGACATGTGGTGTCCTCATTACGGGGCATCATCGCTCCCTGTGCGCAAATCTTGCAGCAGCCAATCATTTCACCATTGATCACCTGCAGAAGCCGGAGAATCAGCAGCATATGCGAAATGCTGATTTCTTCTACGTTTCCGGCTTCTTCCTCACCGTTAGCCCACCGTCGATTCTTGCTGTAGCCAATCATGCCCTCGAATGCAACAAGATGTTCCTCTTCAACCTCAGTGCGCCCTTCCTGTCGCAATTCTTCAAGGAGCCCCTCATGCAGGTTCTTCCCTACGTGGATGTTCTCTTTGGCAATGAAACGGTGAGTTCTTTCCTTTCAATTTTCATCCCTTTTCATTGCGTTGAAGTAGCTAAATCTGTCGCTATGGGTTTCGCCGGAAAAAGCTGAAAACACTTTGTGATAAGGAAAATATGCCAAATCACAGCCAAAGCGTGCGTTATCTTTATGATGATGTAAAGAGCGTCTAAGCGAATCATAATCATCCACTCAATAACAACCCGATAAGCCCAATTTTTTTTTGAAGTCCTACCTTAAAATTTTCCAACTAAACAACATTGATTTTTGTTGGTTTATTATCTCTGTGAGAAATAGATTTTTCTCAAATTTTTATGCAGAAGAAAATCGCACGAATTCTGCTTTTGGAAAAGTAATTGGGGGCTTTTGGGATACAGAGCAACGTAAGGGCAATTTTAGGGATTGCAGAAAGGGTCAAGAATATGAGGACAAACTCTATTAACCTGCTGGCCGCCAAGACCTTGGAGCTTCCTTAGAGCGCCAAGGTGGGGTCGTTGAACGACCCCAAGAAGGAAGTCGATTTTCTCATAAACTATAAAACCGGGAACTGTCGGGTCACTACCTTTAGACTCCTTATATAGTCCTTTTGTGCCTTGCATCACAAATTCGCCACCCGGAAACACGTAGAAGAAGATATTAGGGAAAAACATTTTTCACTCATTTTTCACACTTTCTTCGTGAGAAATTTGCCACGAAGTTGACCGCAACTGCTATTTTTTTTCACTGCTTCCCCACATTCCCCTCACTTCCCGCACCGTGATAAATGGCAATATTTCTCGAATATTCTTTATTGTTTTGCACATTTATATGCTTCTAATTCTGTTTTATGTTGTTTATGTTACTTATTCGCGATAATTCTGACACTGAGACGGTAAAGTGAGAAAGTAAACACAACCCTTCAACCCCCTTCAACCATATGATTTATGATGTGACCAACTTCATTCTAAGAAATTTTCCGCAGCATGGCCGTTACACCAATTTTTGAATTCCCTTCTTCTACATTTTCCTTAATAACTTTTCTTGTGGTGGACGGATTGAGCTGAAATTTTTACACAACCTCCTCAGATAACCAAAGAACTTATTTCCAAAAGATGGGAATGGTATCTTTTATATTTATTAAGTTATAGCACGAAATATAGGGCTGGGGTCGTTCAACGACCCCGCTTGGCGGCCTAGAGGTTAAAGAAAACAATGAGTAAAGAAAAAATAACTTAATAATAGCACAGAAGATTATTCTATAATGAATTCACCTTATAGAACTTTATGGAAAGGTGTAGAAAAATGGGGAATAACTACTCCAACAAATTAATATTTTAGCTAAGTCGGCAAGATCGTGAAAAAAAACGAATTTTCTTTAAGACCGATGTGTACTCGAACCGGTGATCTTTTAGATATGAAGTGAATACCTTATCCATTGCACACACTGACTCCCCTTTCAAAAGACATAAAGATTTAATTATTATCTTTTCTCAAGAATTAAAGTTTTTTTTCTCAGAATTCAATTACGGTTTTAATTACATATTTTTGTGTATTAAGTTTACCTGATTTGACCTTGATTTTTTAAATGTTTTGTATCTCTACTTTTACGACTTTTGAATTAATTAGGAATAAAAATTTTAACAACCTCAAAGATTAAGATTCTTTTCTTTTTGGAGTTGGAATTTCAAGCATATAGAGAATTTTAAATTTTCCTATTCCTACACTTTGATCTTAGCCATTAGGCCGAGAAGCGATATTTTCCGATTCCATGTATAATGAGCTTAACTCCAATTATACGATGAAAGTCGACATTTTTCATTATTTTACATAAAATGGTCTTTTTATTTAATATTGAATTTTAAAAGTTACATATAATTTATTGATTTAAATCTATAAAAAAAATATTTAGCAAAATTCCCACAGAAATATTTTTCTGTTATGCAATGCAGCCAGGGGGTAGACAAAGACTCTATTTCCATAGGAATTTACTGCTCACTCGCTGAGACACCCAGGAAAATGCTTCAATCTGAAAAAATCCACCACCACTGGATAGATAATTTAATATTCTATCGATTGATAGCTTTTGAGGGGTGTCTCACAAAGATTAATGCACTAAAACTGATTTTAAAAATTTTGATGCACTTTTTGGAAATAAAGTGACGTCATTTTCTCCCTTTCATTTCTCTGCAAACCGTCCGCCATTATTTGCTGTGTTCGGGTCAAAAAGGACTTTGTCTACCCCCTGAATGCAGCATATGTTGCATGACCTAAAAATTAATTATATTGGGTTGATTAATTGATTATTTTTTTTTATTTCTTCGATAAATGTATTGGAATAATTAAAACAAATCTTAAAACTGATATTTTAAACATTTTTCTTTAGAAAATATTTCAAAATTATTGTGAGCCTGATGAAGGAGATATTTGTTCCTCAAACATAATTAAAGTAGAAGAAATCGCAAAAAATACATTTAATTTTATATTATCTTTTTATCAAGCCTTTTTATCTTCTATAGATTGAAAAACAATTTAATTTTAGAATCGCTAAAACTCTAGTAAAACGCTGATTAATCAAATTTCAACTCATAATCATTGCTCACATTGTGGAATATCAATTTTCACAATTTATACATTCAATCTGTGAATTTTTGTATCTTTAATTTCTTTTTAAATTTTTAACCTTTGATTTATTTCTTTAGAGTTTTTAGAGAACTTTTCTATCGTACTAAACTTGCGTTAATTTAAAGCTTTTTCCCTCCTCTCCTATAAAGAACATTAATTTTTATCTAAAAAAGAAGTCTTCACATGAATTATCTCATTTACGCCATTTAGCACAATTTTGCATCTCAATGAAGCGCGCATCCCGTGCTGGAGGCAATGAGCATGGGATTAACGCAAAAAATAAATAAATAAATTAGCTAAAAGCTTCCTCCCTCACGTGATGTGCCTTTCCTTCATTGCAGGAGGCAGAAACATTTGCGGAGGAACAGAATCTCGGGACATGCGATGTCCGGGAGATTGCAATGCTCATGGCGGCCCTGCCAAAGGTTGTAGCGTATAAAAAGGGTCTTCATAAATTTGAGCAAAGAAATAAAAGAAAAATTTAAATTTCACTCATAAAAAAAAAATTATATTAAACCAAAATTAATTCCAAAAACATAATTTTTAACAATTTGGATTTATTAAAAAGAAAAATCACTTTTGTACATTAAAAATAGAAAAAAAAATTTTAGTAAGAAAAAAATCCGCGTGGTTTTATTTAAAATGAAAATCTTAAAAGGGCGCCAGATAGTCCATGGAACAAGGACTATCCCACGAGGATTTAAAGAAAAGAAATAATTAATGATTATGACTTACAAATATTCCAAAATAATCTTAGAAGATCTTCTCAGGCTCCAGAACAATATTTATAAATCAAAAAAAAATTTTTTCACAATATTTCTCAGTAAAAATATATCAGATAAATTGCAACACCACAGAATGCTTCCGAATTCACTGCTGGTCGAGATAGAAGTGACCGAGAGATTTCCAAAACTCGCTCATCTCCCACTTAAAAATTCAAAAACTTTGGTGGCAACCGCACAGGGTGCCACACTATTCAAAACTTAATAAAAAAAAAGAAAAAGGATAAAAAGAAAAAAAAATGTCTTAACTTGGGGAAAAAAGGAAGGATAAGGAGAAAATATGACTGAGGGGAGGAAACTCATTGTGCGTCCACCTTGAAAATCCTACCCTACTTCAATATTGACACCCCATCGAAAAGAAAAAGAAAAAGAAAAAAAAATGATATCGCCCAAAAATTAAGGAGAAAAAAAATAGTAATTCACGAGGAGCGAAAAAAAAAATATATATATACATATTTTGTATATACAGCATAATGAAGAGGAAATCAAATATCTTAAATTTTGCTCGAATGATCGAAGTTACAGAAATCCATCCGAAGGCGATACTCTACTTGACAATACTCCCGTAGCAATGATCCCACTCCCAAACTCCCCATTCACCGCATTCCCCTGGGAAAATGATTTTTCATTATTCCCTGTTTGGCTCCTACGCTACTCCGACTTTGTGCCATGTACATGGTGCGGCGACCAAATTTCAGTGTTTCAATATAATGCCGATCTTGCCATGCATAGCCTCGCCCAGCGAAATAGCATATGCAGCTATGGCTGCGGAGGGTTAGGAATTTAGCCAGTGGCCATAATCGATACCACGGTGAAATGCGTCAAGTGGGAAAATTTGAAAATGAGCACCACCACAGAAATACGGAAGTCAAATAAAATATACTTTATCGAATGTAGATCCGCAAGTCCGACACCCGAGATAAATTTAAGAAAAATAATATACATCATATAAGAAATCAAGAAAAACTCCTCGCTTATCACTGCTCGAGATCAAAAATAAGACAAATGCAGATCAATAAATAAAAATTCTCGCTGGCCAGTCGAGGGGTGTTTTTGGGAAAAAGAACATCCAAATTCACCTAATGGATCATACCATTTGTGAAATTAATTGATCGCGAAATTGAAGATAGAAATTAGCGAAGGAGGAAAAAAAAACTAATTAATCTGCTTTTAGATCTTTCTTATGGTAGACTCCCTTTCTGCTGGGATCATCTACATCTTGAACTGTGTAAATATTGTTGTGGATCGCTATTATTTTAGCTTTAATCCACGCAGGGAGGAACTTAGCCTGTATTCCCTGGGCTGCATTCGAGAGGCGAAAATTCCTTCTCCAAATTGTTTCACCTACTGTGAATTTGCGTTCTACAGCATGATGTGCTTTATTATATTGATTGGAGCCATGCTCATGGGCTTTTCTTAAGTTAATCATGGCATTCGAACGACAAATCTGAATTACAGACAGTCTATCTTCAGGAGGTCTGTTCAAGGTGGATACGCAATACTCTCGAGCATCGGTGATCATGTTTTGCCCGAAATTGAGGTAATAAGGACTGTATCTAGTGCCCTCATTAACTGCAGCTCGCATGGAAACCGCAATCTCCGGCAATTTTTCATCCCAATCTGCATGATTCTCGCGAATATATGCTTTGATTGAGGTGATGATACTGCGATTGTAGCGTTCGGTAGCATTGGATTGGGGATGGTAGGCAGGGGTTGTCCAGTGTTGTATGTTAAGACTTGAGAGATAGTTCTTAAAATCACTACTGACAAAACTGGGCCCCGAATCGGTCATGAAAATTCGTGGACACCCAAAAATAGAAAAAACATGATCTCTGAGAATTTTAATAATCCCAGAGGATTGCATATTTCTAAGGGGATAAATGAGCACGAATTTTGTCAATTTATCGACCAAAACAAGAATACAAGTGTACCCGTGCCTTGATCTAATCAATGGTCCAATAAAATCCGCGGAAATAAATTCCCATGGACGTTCAACATTAATTTGTGATCCCATTGGTGGCACAAGAGAGTAATTTGGGGCTTTAACAGCTTTACAAATGTTGCAATTTTTAACATACTGCGCAACATCTTGCCTCATCTTTGGCCAAAAATAAAACTCACAAACCCGATGGAAAGTCTTAAAAAACCCCATGTGTCCTCCCATTGGATCATCATGGTATCTTGAAATCAATAGATCACGTTGTTCTTTAGGAATTACCATTTTCCAACGATGATCTGGGATTGAGTGCTCATTCAAGAACCGACAGTTCTTGAACAACCGCCCATCCTTTATCATAAAATCAGGAAAATTCTGAGGCTGAGAATTTACTTTATCAAACAAATTTGTGTACCACCGATCCAAAATTTCATCTATTGCCTCAACACGCGATAAAAAATCAGGAAGCACGTGATCTTTACCAGGTCGGTGTACAATATTAAAATTATGAGATTGGAGTTTCATAGCCCAGCGGGCTAATCTACCCTTGACCTCTTTTGATTTTAATAGCCACAAAAGGGCAGAATGGTCAGTCTCTACGGTAAAAACAGACCCTTCAATATAATCTCTAAATTTATCAATCGAGAGCACGACCGCAAGGCATTCTTTTTCAGTGGTGGTATAATTTCTCTGACTTACAGTGTATTTGTGGGAAAAATATGAGATGATCCTCTCCTGTCCATCCACTGACTGCAAGAGACATCCACCAGCCCCTAAGTCTGAGCTGTCGCACTTCACGATGAATGGAAGACTATAATCCGGTGTCGCAAGAATGGGTGCAGAGGTGAGAAGCAACTTCAGCTGCTGTAGAGCATCATCTGCCTCCGTTGTCCATACGATGTTGGTGGGTTTACCCTTGAGAAGTTCTGTGATGGGTGCTGCGATGCTGCTGAAGTTCGGGATGAAACGTCTAAACCAGGAGAGCATCCCCATCAGCTGGCGCACTTGCTTCACAGAAGACGGTGGTGAGAGATCTTGAATGGCTTTGACCTTCTCACGATTTGGGCTGACACCCTCAGCGTTGACTGTGTATCCGAGGTAGATGAGTTCCGGCACACAGAACTTGGACTTCAGGATGTTAATTGACAGATTTGCTTCTCGCAACCGACGGGAGACTTCGGTGAGGCATCTCAGATGGTCTTCAAAAGTGTCGGTGGCGATGATGATGTCATCAATGAAGCAAAACACCCTCGGTTCCAAATCGACGCCTATCACCATAGACATCAGACGGGCCATCTCTTGCGCTGAATTGGTGCACCCAAAGGGCATCCTGTTATAATGATACATAGGTCTACCTGGGATAGAAAAAGCAGTTTTAATTTTGGAACTATCATCAAGCTCAATTTGAAAGAAAGCGTCCGACAAGTCCAAGGAGGACAAGAATTTGGTTCCCACGAGCTTTGCTAAAATGCTGTCTATATTTGGGAGTGCAAACGTATCCCTTATGGTTACTGAATTTAGCTTCCTGGCATCCAAACATATTCTTACTTTCCCATTGGCCTTTTCCACAACAGTGATGGGATTCGACCAAGGGCTCCCCCGGCATTCGCTTATAATTCCCATCCTCAGGAGTCTCTGTAGCTCCTGGTCTACGAGCTTTTGTTTGTGAAATGGGATTGGATATGATTTTTGCCTGAGTGGAGGACTATCTCCCGTGTTGATGGTATGCTTCAGCACACTGGTACAACCCAACTCACCTTCCTTAGTGACCAAAAATTTGGCAATGGTATTCCGAAGCTGCTCTTGGTCTTCTTCGGAGAGCTTTCCTTGTACCAACCCCTCAGCACTATTTTCAGAATTGGGATACATAAGTCTCCACCCAAAAAAGCGACAAAAATCAACCCCCAAATACAATTGATTTGCAAGACCCTCTAAACCAGGACATTCATAACATTGGTAGTATTATTAAAGGTAATAGGAACTTTTGCTATATAGGAGGTTTTATGCACAGTCCCATCAGCAGTACGCAAAAAACTAGATTCGGAAATAACTGGAATTCCCAAACCTTTCAACAATTTTAATCCCCCTTTTCCCAACATTGTACAGGTGGCACCTGTATCAAGGAGCCCACGGAGTGAAACATTCCCAATATTAATGTTGCAATAAACTCTATCATCATTGTCCACCTCCACTGGACCTTTAGCAACGGAGCTCATTAAATGCACAGGTACACCTGATGGGGATAAAAGGAGAGAATTCTCTTCAATCACCTCTACCGGATGATTTTCAGAGAGCAATGAAATGGAAAAATCGGATGATTCCTCAATTGGTGGTGAAAATTGCTGGATATCAACTGTAGCTGTAATTGGGGAATCTGAAAAATTGTTGAGAGGAAATACGGAATTCACAGGACTCCGTGACACATTTTGGGATTGAGAAGCTGAATTGGTAAATACTCGCGTTGGGAAGGCTTTATTCTTTTTCGCGCGCCCAATTCCCTTCCTTACTGGGCCGCGGCTCCTTCCCCCTGTGAGCTGTTACACACAGGACATTTTGATGTGATGGTATTTTCAAGACCACACCTGTAGCACATCACATTACACTTTCGCGGCTGTGTACAGTCACGAATGTTGTGCTCTCCTGCACAATTCACGCAAATCAATGGACCTGATTGAGAATCACGATTCTTCTTCACCTTCAAATTTTTATTGTTCTGACCCTGAGTAGCATTCTTCTGCGTGTTCTGAGATTGTGAATTTCGCTGTTTCTGCTGCTGGGAATTCTGCTGAGACTGTTGAGAACTATTCTGGGACTCTGATGGAGCAGAAACTTCCTGAATATCCTCACGATTTCCCCGAGAATTATTTCGCGATTTATTTGCAGGAGGACAATAAAGACGATTTCTCTCAATCTGCTTGAGCAATTCAACGAGCTGTGGAATGGACACGATGTTTGTGAGTGCCAAGGCATTAGAGAATGAGGGAAGAAGATTTCGGCGAATAAGACGGATCTTCTCCTGCTCAGAAATTCCCTGTTCAAGATCCTCAAACAACGTCACCATCGCTGCAATAAAAACCTCAACAGCTTCGCCAGATTTTTGCTTTCGCTCCTCAATACGCTGACGAATGGAAAAATCGCTCTCAACATCCTGAAAAGCAGAACGAATCGCAGTAGAAAATGCCTGCCAAGAGGTCAAATTGTGGTAAACAGCATCGTACCACAACAACGCATCATCTTTCAAAAACAAACGCACTGCACGATTCAACACCGGAAGTGGAACTCCCTGTGCAGCACTCATTCGTTCAATTTCCCTCAAAAATCGAGAGACTTTCTTATCTCCACCACCGCGTTGGCCTGTAAAAGAAATACCCCAATCTTTGTATGGAGCTGGGCGCATTGCTGAAAAGAAATCAGGGGCACGAGGTGGAGGTGGCAATGGATTGCCTTCAAAAATCGGTGTCTGATGTGTAGTCAGATTGGGAGTATCATACTCCATACTCCACTCCGGATTATTTGCCACAGGCTGAGGAGCAGGATTTGGATGTACACTCCGGGTATATTTAGACGCATAATATCGACTCAAAGGATTTTCTGAAACAATCGGGGCGTCTTTGGGACCTGTGGGTGTTGAGGTCAAATCAACCACAGTATTTTCGCGCTGTTCGATGGGTGCAACAACATCACTCGCGCGTGGCTGCTTGGGAATTGCACCTTTGGTCATGGCCTGAAGTTGGATTTTCATCGACTCAATGGATGCCTCAAAAGTCTTCATATGCTTCTGCAGAATGTTGCCGATTCTCTTGGACTTTTCCCTGCCAGGATCATCAATGAACACTTCATGTTCCACTCGGTGAAGCAAATGAAGATGGAGAACCCTCACAGGAATTGCATTCGCAAGGGTTGCATCAAACAGCACCAACTCAAATTCCGCGATCTTTTTCAAGAGAGTATCAACAGAAGCACCTGTCTCAACATTAGAACGCGATTTATCCTCCCACGCATTGATAAGATCTTCCCTCAGCTCTTTAATTTCTCCAGGAGCTCCAAAACCGCGGAGAGTGAGCTCAAACATCACATCCTCATCGGTGAGGAGAGCAAAATCTCCCAGTTTACTCAGGTTCCCCCCACTAGCCATTTTTATTCAGGGAGAAAAAGATCAGAGACAAGAAAAATTGGGAAGAGCAACGTAGAGAGAGGTGAATAGATTGAGAGAAATGAGTACCGATGCAATCTAGAGTAGAGCAGGGTATCTAGAGTAATGTATCAATGTAGAGTGAGGTGGCGTAGAGCACAACGTAGAGAGAAGCAAAAAGGGAGAGCGCTCTAAAGATAAGAGACAAGCTGCAACAAACAATTTTACTCACTCTCTTCAATCACTCTGAAAAGGAATTAATTAGATACAATACTCGATGTCAACCGAGTCATAAAAACCGGATTGAAAACGGTACAATGAGATAACGAAATGATTTTGTGCTGCAAAATGCACAAAATTTGATCTCAAAATGAGACTTGAAAAATTAATTATATATAATTCAACATCAAAAATAAATTCGCCCGCTAGCGAAGGCGGCAAAAAACATGAGATTTATGTTATCAAGCCGCTTGTTGGGCGCCAAAAATTTATGTAGCGTATAAAAAGGGTCTTCATAAATTTGAGCAAAGAAATAAAAGAAAAATTTAAATTTCACTCATAAAAAAAAAATTATATTAAACCAAAATTAATTCCAAAAACATAATTTTTAACAATTTGGATTTATTAAAAAGAAAAATCACTTTTGTACATTAAAAATAGAAAAAAAAATTTTAGTAAGAAAAAAATCCGCGTGGTTTTATTTAAAATGAAAATCTTAAAAGGGCGCCAGATAGTCCATGGAACAAGGACTATCCCACGAGGATTTAAAGAAAAGAAATAATTAATGATTATGACTTACAAATATTCCAAAATAATCTTAGAAGATCTTCTCAGGCTCCAGAACAATATTTATAAATCAAAAAAAAATTTTTTCACAATATTTCTCAGTAAAAATATATCAGATAAATTGCAACACCACAGAATGCTTCCGAATTCACTGCTGGTCGAGATAGAAGTGACCGAGAGATTTCCAAAACTCGCTCATCTCCCACTTAAAAATTCAAAAACTTTGGTGGCAACCGCACAGGGTGCCACAAGGTTAACACGAAACGATCGCGTGTTGTGATCATCACACAGGGCGCCAAGCCGGTGTTGATTGTGGAAAAGGGGGTGATGCACGAATTTCCCGTGACGAAGCTCGATATGGCGGAAGTGGTGGACACGAATGGTGCTGGTGATGCCTTTGTGGGTGGCTTCCTCAGTCAATTGGTGCTAAATAAATCACTGGATGTGTGTGTCAAGTGTGGCATTTGGGCCGCACAGAAGATTATCAGGAATTCCGGATGTACATTCGATGGGAAACCCGATTTTAGCATATAAAATTAAGCAATTTAGACTTGAAAAAAAATCTGAATTTCTTGCAAAATTTCTTCTTTTTTGTTGAACTTTTTGGCATCTTTGAATTTACTTTGTTTTTTTATTATTAAAAGAAGTTAATAAAAATGGGTTTGAGATTACAGGATAAAATGAGTTTTATTATTTATTTTTAAAGTGAAGAAGTGTCGCAAATTTATTTAGTTATTTGCCCCTTAACCCTGCAAGGACCAAAAGGGTGCCCTTTGTGGATGTTATGGAAGGATTAAATTATTATGAAACATTTTAAGACTTCTTAAAGTGTGATAAAATCTGTCCTCAAAGGGTTAGTAAAATCAATTTAATTTTCTAATTTGTTAATGAAAAAAATCCTTAAAGTTCCTGTTCTCTGGGCGCTTATTAAATTAAAGTCTATAGAATAAAAAAGATTAGGAAATAACAGTACCTACTTAATTCTTAGGTGTCTTAGGTCTTAAGGACGTCAAGTTTACGGTCATAAAAAGTGCTAAAATGAAAGAAAAAATCCTTTAAATCTGTTTTCAAAAGGTTGAAAAAATACAAATAACTAATTTCTAAATCAAATTATTTTTTTAGAGTTAAAAATATTCGTTTTTCAACACTTTTAATTTGATACATTGAATTAGAAATAATTGGTTAACGCACTTGGTGCCAGGGAGAGTTTTTGGGTGTCTAAACACCCTAAAAGTTTAAACAATTCAGTTCTTTTTCATTTAGAAGTCAAAATGATTTTTTTTGCTAAAACCGACATGATTTTCAAATGTTTTTGAGAAAAAAGACGTCAAACGTTAGAAAACTTAGAAAAGAAGCATCAAAATGTAGAAATGAGGGTTAAAATAAATTTTAAACTTTAAAAATTAGAACCAAACTGAAGAAAAATACGTCAAAGTATAAGGAAAAGAACGTCAAACGTTGGATAAGAAACATAAAAAACATGTTAAAGAAGAATCGTTTTGAATAGGAACGGTAAACGTTAGTGAGAACATTAAACGTTGGAAAAAATATATAAAACAGTTAGAAAGAAATGTCAAATTATGGAGAAATAAAACAATTATGGAATAAAATAATAAAAAGGAATAAAATAATTATGGAGGAAACCTTAAGCGCCTTGAATAGAAACATTAAACGTTAGAAAATAAATAACAAACATTAGAGGAAAATTTAACTATTTTGATAGTGATAGTCTTGGGCGTTTCCAGGAGTTTTCATAAGGAATGTGAGGGTGCCGAAAGCTCTGGAAGAAAAATTAAGTTTTTCCTTTTAACTCCTGATTAAGAAGAAAAGCCCCCACTGATGAAGACCGGATTAACAAAAGATTATGGAAAATTTAACGTTAACACTTGGAGGATCGAGGTTTCTAACCTCAAAAAATTTAACCTTAATTTTCTCTCCAAAAGAAAATATTTTTCCAAATTTTCTTTCAACTATATTGAAGTAATGAAACTCCCCTATACACAGACGTGGAATTTATCACGAAATGTTAAATAGATTTTAATTCTGGGGCGATTGAAAAAAGTCGAATTGGCCACTTTGGCCAGCAAAATCCTCCACGTTAGATAAATATGAGAATTGCGTAAATTGTTAAAACTTCTTTTCTAAATAAAAATGTTTTAACTACGCCCCTGAAAAACTGGATTAACTCCTAATTGCAATTCCCACTCGTCCTTAAAGGGTTAAAAAATCTCTTTTCATTAAAAATCTTTTAAGTTTTTTTTTACAAAAAAATTTAATAAGACAACAAAGAAAAAAAATTATGCATTAAAATACAGAAATAAATGATTCCTCCGAAGGATTCCAGGAAGTTTTTCCGGCAAATCAGGAGGATCAGGAGGAACATATACTCCTTTGTTCTAGGTCTGCGTGTAGAGATTCGCAATTGCGGGATCTTCCGTTTCGTAAATAATGAGAACATCTTTAAATTTATCCAGCAGCTGAAGGAGCTGTGATCGTCTCAAGTTCTCAAAGTAGATAATCTCCTCGAGATGGTGATTCCCCTTGAAGTAGCCCGCTTGATAGAGTTTAACCATCAGGGCGAGATCTTCAATATTCGCCGAAGCTGGAACTTGCCGTACGGCTGATCTTTCGGGTTCATTGAATGCCATGAGGAGTTCCTTGATCTTCTCCTCATCCTCCGCCGAGCCGAGACTCTCCCCCGCGTCTGTGCTGAGGGAGACACTCTGTGTGGTGCTGTAGTTGGATTTGTGACTTGAACTCGGGGGTGCTGCGATATTCTCAAAGACTGTGGAATCATCGAGGATACTTTCGGAGAAATGTTCATCCGTGAGGGAACGTCGACTGGTATTGGGCACTGGCATCGGTTGGCTACTCATACTGAGAAGGCTCCCTGCGTGGAGATCATCATCGGGTGAAATGGAATTGTCTGCCGCGTCGAATTCCGTTTGTTGATCCTCGGGGACCTCCTCCGGGGGCTCTCCGTGCTCCGTTGGCATGAATTGGACGTACGTGTGGAGTTGCATGAGGAGATGATGCTGCAACATCCACAAAACCATCTCTGCGAGTCTCCCTTGACGTGCTGGTGGCTGCAGGGGGGTGGTTAGATGGCCAATTGATGTGGGCAGGGAGAAGTCACTGATTACCTCAAAGAGTGACATCCGCGGGAACTTGAGCTTAAACTTCTCCACGAGGGGCGAATGGATGTGAAGTGGGGCATCCGGGGCGATCACGTAGACATTTGTTTCGCACAATGGGTAGATGATCGTCGCTTTTGCCCAGTAGACAAGATGCCCAACCAACTGATAGACATGCTCAATGGCCAGATCGGCGTCCGTTGCCATGTTCTGCAAACTTTTCAGCGGATTGTACACCTCAATCAGCTGAATTAGCATCCTCGCACCGGACGGGGGGAAGCAATCGAGCAATTCCGATGGATCCACAAGCAAAAGCATCCCGTGGTAGGGTTTTAGAGACTCCAAGCATCGATCAATCGCCTCGGGTTCAACAATGAAGCCCTTCTTGTGGAATTGATGTGCCTTCTGCGGCAGGCAGAAACTCAATGTTACCCACTGATTTATGGTCACATTGAGGAGTCCCGTAGTGCAGAGATCATGGTAGATTGTCTTCAAGCATTGCGCCAGTGAGGAACGTTCGAGTACAAGATCAAACACAGATGGTACCTTTGGGGTAATCCCATTGCTACCGCCCTGCTCAGCAATCGTGGCTACCTCATCGTGCGTCTTCACCATCAGCTTCATCTCATCCGACAGGTAGCCAGCGCGATTTTCTTCGTAGAACAGAGCAATGCCCAATCTCTTACTCAGCTCATAGTAGCACTTAACTGAAAAAAAAAACAAAACAAGATGAACTTTGAGCTTTCTCTCTCTGAAAATTTCCTCCATCCAGGAAATCCCCGGAAGTTCCGGAAGTCATTCCTTACCAATGGAGTAACTAGCCTGAGCATGTAGTGCAAAGACAATGTTAACCAGGATAAAGGACTTCTGTTCATCCTTCTTGGGTTGCATAAGTGTTGGATGCGACACAAAACGCACATCATTGACTTTCAGCTCAAACTTCCGGTTACACAGTTCCTGCTTCACCGCAAACAACGTCGACAGGACATCATCGGTGAAGCCCGAGAGATTCCCCTGATAGATGTTTGATGTCTGTGATGCAGTTGATTGTAGATCCTCCGCATTTGATGGCAGGGAATACGGGGATTTCCTCACTTTTTGGCGATTTGTCTCACACGGTGGAAGGACATTGTAGGGATAGCGAAAGAGGAGACGATCCCCCTTACTGTCGGACTTTACGAGGATAACACTCAGTGGATTCACTTCCATCTGGATGTGTAATCTCGCTGTGATGGAGAAATTCCTCACCAAAAAGGGTCAAAATGCATAAGCTCTCTGTTATCAATTTTGTAAGAAAGTGAGGTTAGGAGGTTATCATCACATTCTAACCTCACTTCTTTAGAGGAAAACAATCCCAGCTGACCCAGCGCGCGTGAATTTTGTAAAGAAGACTTTCCTGGACGTTCCGGAAGCAAAATCACCCCAATGGAGCACTCAGCCCCATCACATTTTATCAATTTTGACGATCAAATCTCCTGCTTTGAGCTCTCAAGCCATGATTGGTCACAAAATCTCTGCTGTGTCGCCCTATCGAATCGCATCATAGTCGGCATCATCCGGCTACCTGAAGAGGAGTCCCAGAGTGGTTTTGAATGGCAAATCCTCAAGGAAATTCACCATGAAACTCGTTGCTATAGTCTCACCATCTCCCCTGAGACATCCCTTGCGGTATTCCCAAAGAATGTCGTGATTGCTGCTGCGGGGGGAGATTTCAACATTCGCATCTTCCAGACGGACTTGGAGGAATGTCATGGGGTGCGTATGCTCAAGGGGCACACAAGCTACATTAATGCCGTCTCCTGGGAACCCGATGGGGAACTACTCGCCTCCACGGGAGATGACTACTCGTGCATTTTGTGGGATTGCCGGAATTCCTTTGAGATTGTCACGCGTTTCTTCCTCACGGCAGCTGGAATGTGTGTCAAATGGCATCCGGAGGTGAAGGATAAGCTCATGGTGGCTGCCAAGAATGGCATAATCAGCATGTACAGCGTCAAGAGTGATCAAGTCATCTTGTCCATTGAAGCACCCAAATCCCCGCTCATGAGTGCTGATTGGTCCACAAAGAATCGCCACTGCATCGCCGCCCTTGCTGGTGGGGAACTCTTTGTTTGGGACCTCCGGAAGCCCAGTCGCCCCGTGAATACGAAGCAACTGCACGAAGATGGAGGCCTCATGGTACGAATCTCTCCTGCAAATGAGAATCTAACCGCCAGCATTGGACGTCCTGATCTCACACTCAAAGTAATCCACTCCAAGGCTCAACTGCCCCAAATTACAGCCCCATTGAAGCTCTTTGGGGGCCTGGGGTGGCTCAATCGACACGTAGCTGCTGCGTACGATCGAAAACTCTGCTTGTGGAATGTTCTGACCAAATAAAAGAATTTTCTCTTCCTTTCATTTCTTCTTTATTTTCGATAAAATCTCTTCTTTTTTTTTGGTAACAATGGTCTTCATCAAAAAAATATTCTTATTCTACTTCAACTTCACTTAAAATATTTCCAAAAATTAATATTAAGGTATTTTTTTTTTGTTAAAAAGAAAATGTAAGAAATGGTTCACTTTTTGTACGATCTTCACGCTTCACTTAAAAGTTAGAAGTCTTTTATTTTTTTTAACGAATTTTATTGTCCTCCAACGGACCATCTCTTCAATTTTCATTTAATAGGAATTTATTCTTCTTTTTTTGGGGAAGATTTTTTGTTGTGAATAGAATTTGGTAAAAAGGACTTACCTCGGCACATCACGCGCTCTCATCATCTACCTGAAGTCTGTCCAATACCATTCAAATGGCTAAAGCGGCACTCGGGATCCTCGCATTTACCCATGAGATCAAAAGGACACACCACAGCGTCCGGATTGGCAGTTCTGCGGAGAAACATTAAGAAGGTCTCAAAATAATATTTTTTTCCTAAAATTTTTTTTTCAAATGTTTAAAACGCTTGAAACGTTCAAAATGAAAAAAAATAATTTGTTAGTAAGTTTGTAAAAGTTTGTCTAAAAATTTTCGAAAAATGTTCCTTTTTTTACGAGTAAACTAAAAACTGAAGGATCTCTTAGTGTGAAAACAAAGCTTTCAAAGGAATTTTAAAAATCATTTGTTAAAGTTTTTATAAGGTAAAAATGAAGCAAAAAAGAACATTTAATTGAAGAAATTTTTAAAATATTTGTAATCGTTTTCAATAGCATTTCCGGGTAATAAAAGTAAAATTCCCGTATAAAGACGTCATTGAAGAAATTCAAAAAAATGCCAATAATCATGTTTTTAGAGAAAAAACAAATTCATTTTGCAAAATATTCATTTTTTTCTCTTTTAGATAAAACTAGTCAACCCGAGCCCCCAATCACGTGTGAGCAAACTCCATTTTAAACTATAAAAGGGGGGCGTATATTAGTAGGGGGGATGAATAATACGGTACCCGAAAAAATTTTAAAATAAAAAAATCCTGTTATCTGACCCTTCAGCAGGTAGAAAATGGGAAAAAATCAATTTTTCTGTGGGGGCGCTATAAAGGGGGGTTGGGGCGGAATCCCATATAGCGCTTGCAACTCGTATTGAACCCCTCTACCCCCATACCAAATTTCATCAAAATCGGCCCAGCCGTTTAGGAGGAGTTCATGTGCCACAGACAGACAAACTTTTCAGCTTTATATATTAAGATAATTCGGATTAGTTTATATCAAAGTAAGAATTTACACCTTAAAGCATAATTTAATGAATTCTTGGTAAAATGAAGAGAAACAATTCATCCGAAGTACCTACTTTTGTTTTGAATATTATTCACTAAAATCATTAAAAATAAAAATTAATCTCAATCTTCATGTATTCTAATTGATAAATAAAACCTGGAATGGATCATTAGAAGTAACATAAAGGAATTTTATCGTATTTTGAATGTTTTAAGGAGTTAAAACACCTAAGCTCTAAGCACTTGATGCTTAAGATTTTGCATGTTAAAAAACGAGAAAAAACAGCATTTTTATGTCTCTCGTACTCACATAGATGTTATGATGCTCAAGCACTTTGAGCTTCAGTGTGATAGCTCGTTAAGATTTTTTTCAATGGTCTTTTTTCACACTTCTTGCATTTTTCGTGCTTTTTTCTTTATTAAAATTTTCATTGCTCTCTAAATAATAATAATAACGTTCATTTGTGAAAATTATCGTCCATTTACTTATTCCATAAGGCCCAAACCATACCTTTTCTTAAAAACTGCATCTTCATTGTTTTTTTTCTCATTCGCACCTTGTCTAATTGTGTCGCACTGTCACTGTCAAACAAGAAACACGATTGCTATGTTTCCTAAACGCGTTTCTTGTGTGACAGTGACAGCGCGATACAATTTGACAAGGAGCAAGTGAGATAAAACAATGAAACCATATTTTTTTTAAGAAACCGTGTTTTACTTTTAATACTCAGTTGTTTTTTTTTTTTTTTTGCTTTTTATGGACTTAATGTAATTTCATTCTGCATTTGAGCATTTTTGGTGCCTTTCAAAATTTTCTGTATATTTTATCGTGTTGTGTGCCTGCAGATCGCGATTTTCTTCTTTTATTTTAACCTATTTATGTAGGTTTAACCCCTTTAATTGGATTTAGAACATTACAAGACGCAAAAAACTTTTTAAAAAAAACTTCCACAAGCTTTTAACAAAGAATTTTTTGAATAAAAAAAAAGAATTTATTACCCGTTTAACCAGTAGAAAATTACAAGATGCAAAAAAATTGAAAAACTTCTACAAACCTTTCACAAAGTATTTTTTTTAAATAAGAAAGTAAAAGAAGCAAAAGAAGTTATCAACAAGTTCACTTACGGTTTGGAATTCATATGATCCAGCGGTGATTTGTAGGAATTATGCGTCTTTTCAGCTTGTCCTCCTGATATGGTCCCATCCTGCACTTGCTGCTGCTTCTCTTTGGGATCTTTGGGAACATTTACCTTTGCAACATCTTTCGGTGCTTCATCGGAACTCCCTCCCTTTGCCCCATCATTGGATTGAATTTCCTTGAGACGTTTTGTCTCTGCGGCCAAAATTTTGAATTTATCCATTAATTTCTTCTTTGTGTTGTTTGGAAGTCTATTAAAGAGAATTTATTTAATTTCTCTGCAAAATTCAGGAAAGTTTTGGGCATTAGAAACTCACATGTACTTTGTACCTTGCACCATTTGCCCCAATTTGAGGCACATTTTATTCAATGTGACGCATTTATTGCGATGCTTGAGTATATCTTTGTGCTGCGACGTCATCTTTGGCGTCAACTTCTGGATAATTCCCTTTTTCTGGGCAAGAGCCTCCTCTGTGGCACGCATTTGCTTCTGAAGGCGCATCAGCTCATCCTGAAGGCGATACTGCTCAATTTTCTCCGCCTGTATATTCTTTACCATCACAAGGAGATCATCGAGCCCCTCGAGGAATGTTGAACTGTTGAAAAGAAATCCAAAGAAAAAATTTTTTTTTCTCCTTTCAAACTTCTTTTAGTGGAAACAAACCTTGTTGCTGCAAAATGATTCTCATAGAGTTCCAGAGTTTTCTTCTTCTTCTCCTCCGAGAGCTTTGCAACCTTTTTTAGGAATTTCTCAAGGAGCTCCTCTTCCTTTGGCACCTTTGGTGGACTTCCAGTTAATTTAGGAGCCGGCGGGGGTTTCTTCTTTCCCACCTTAACCGGTGATTTGAGACCATTCTTCATTCCCGCAACTGCAGATGTTGCACTCTTCATGAGAACTTTCTTCCGCAGTGGTTCATCCTTCCGCACCATCACCGTCATATCCCCTGAATCATTATTATTTGTCACCCCATCTGTGGTGCTTTCAGTCTGCACAATTACTTTAATGTTATTGGACGTCTTCAGGACAGTCTTGTCTGAATCATTTCCACTTGCAACTGCCTCTTGGCAGACTTTCTTTGTGGCTGGAAGAGTTTTTTGCTGAAGTTGTCGCTTCTTTTGCTTCTCAAGTAAATTCATTCGTGCCACTAAGCGTCGATATTCCAATTGCGATGACATTGGCAGGTGCGAGAGAGCCTAAATGTGATGAGGAAGATGGATAAAATCCATGATTTTATGTATTTTCTCATCTTCTTTTCTTTTCACAAAACCACAAAATTTTTTGTTTGTTTTTTGTTTGATATTTTTTAAAGCATTTCCTTTTGCTGAAGTTTTCCCATTTTTAATGCTGATCTTTCTTTTATTAAGTATTGTTATATTTCTGTCTTTTTATGATTTAGATTTTTTATTTTCTGAATTTTCCAACTATAATTTAGAATTAAGAGAAAAAATTCAGAAGATTTTTTTAAAAGTTTTTGATGAATATTTTAATTTTTTTTTAAAGACAATTATTAATCAAAGGGGTAGATTCTGATAAAAATCTTTTCTTTTCTTTTCTAACAACTGAAAAGTTGTAAGATTTTGACAGATTCTGTTGTCGTTCATTAAAAGAAAAACAAAGAATAAGTTTTTCCAGAAATCAGTCAGAAAGAACTTTAAGGAGCACTGGAAAAGTAATTTTCTTTCAGAGCCCGTTTAAAGAAAGAAATAAAATGTCAAAATCTTATAAGATTTTTCCCAGAATACCAAAAATCTTATAACTGAAGAATTGTAAGGAAAGAAAAGAAAAGATTTGTATCAGAATCTACCCCAAAATTTTAAAGAACTTTGTTAACAAATCTTTGACGATTCTTGTTTATTTTTTTTTCATTAAAATCGTCTAAACAGCTGTCCGAAAAGAGAAGAAATAACTTTTCATTTTATCTAGCGACGTTTTGACAAAATTTTGTCATTTTCATTCTTTAAAAAAAATTAATACAAAATTAATCAGATTTTATGCTCCAATTTTTTTTAAAAATGTTTTTCATTTAAATTAAATGAATGAAGGTCCCGGAAAAAATTTTATTTTATTCTTAAGGGCAGAGTTGGGCAATTTCATGTAAAATTGTTTGTTTACATTTTACATACATATTACATTTATATGTAAAGTATACAAAAATGTAAAAAATATGTAAAAAATTTGTATAAACAATATTTGAGAGAGAAATGAGTAGAAAAACCTAAAGTTTGATTTTTCTTTGTTAAAATTAATTTAAAGTCTTTAAATCAAAAAGTTGTTTTACATTAACGGAAAAATTAATTTGTAAAAAGTTTGTCAATTTTAATAAAATATTTTTAATTTCTTAATATGTATGGAAAATTACTGATTGGTCAGAAACTTAGGTGGGAAATCATCTTTGGAATGAAACCCGTTAAAATATTTATAAAAAAATTAAAAAAATTAAAGAAACTTAGGTCAATATTAATATGTAGAAATTTCCTTTTTGTAAAGAAATCGATGAAATATCCTTGATTTCATTCTATTGATGTTCTTAAAGCCCACTACATAAATGATTTTAAAATTGATATTTTTTTTATTTCGATAAAAAATTTTTCTTTCATTATGCGCGTTCATTAAAGCTTTCTTTAACGTAAGTATTTTTGAATTTTAAAGCTCAAATACTTATATATTTTTCATGTAGAAAATACACCCTTTAAAGGTAAAAGTGTACATACATATATGCTGTGAATGGGGTGAAGAAAGGGATGTTTAATTTCAACAAATTGGAGCTGAAAATAATTTTTACAAAAACTAGAAATGAATTTTCCCATAAAAGTATGAGAATTTACGAACGTTTAACAAATTAATTTTATCTGTATTTTTTAAAACATTTGAATAACGTTAATAAAATCATAAATGCATAAAAATTTACATTACAATTTTGTCTCTGATCAACATTTTTTTGTCTGAATGAATAAAATAATTCTTTACATAATTTTACAAAAACATTACATTTTTTTTTCAATTAAAGAAATATTCTGCTACTAATTTTTCTTTACATTAGGTATTTATGTAAAATAAAAATGTAAAGAAAAGTATGTAAAGAAAAAAGCATGTGAAGAAAGGAATTGTTTACGTAAAAAAGCATGTAAAAATGTAAACAAACCTAAGGGTTTAAAGAAAACATCAAAATCGAAACATCACGCTTTAAAACAATTAAAGTGATGTCCTTTTGTCAAATATGTTTCTGGAAAGATTTTTTTCACGTCATTTTTTAGTGATTCTTCAAAGATTTTTAAAAAATATTGATTTTATTTTATTGGTTTGAATTTTTTTTTTAAATGCAAAAAAATCGAAACGTCGCTGGATATTTTAAAATTCATTCAGCTTCAAAATAAATAAATTTCAGCAAAAAACATAATTTTACTTCATCAAACATCCCTTAAAAATCAACCCCTTTTAAGCTTTATTTTTATTTTTTTAGTTTATCCACCTTCACATCAACTACTTACTAATGGCGTCTTGGGAAGCTTTGCTGGCTTTGTCTTCTGCGGAGGACTATTCTTCTCCACATTACTCCGTGCTTGCTTTAAGAAGAGATCAAGTTTATCTTGGAAGACATGCCCTGGAGCTGCTGCTGCTGTTGCTTCTTCTTCATTTTGCGTTGCTGCTGCTGCTGTAGGAGGTGCTGCAGCAGCTGGACTAGCAGGGGAATCACATGGACTCTCCATGACTAGACTTGATGGGCTTTTGTTGTCCACATCAAAATCTTTCCCATCTCCTTCACCTTCACCCAATTCTTCCGCTTCGGACTCACTTTCCCCCAATTTAATGATCAACGGGGTGACTTTAAATGCCGGGAAATCCGTCACGAGAGCTGATCGTCTCCCCGTAGTCTTTTCAATCTTCTCCAATGGCACATTTTCTGACTTTTTGGGGGCTTCCGGAAGTTTTTTTTCTGGTGCATCTTTGGGTTGTTTTTCAGCATCACCCTTTGGCTGCAGTGCATCAGCTTTGATGGGTTCTTCCCCATCGGAGATAGCTGGTGGGGTTTTTGGTTTCTTTATTGATGACAACAGAAGGCTCCTGAGGCAATCCTCCTCCAGATTCCCATCCGCCGGAGATTCTGGATCTTCCGGGGGTTTCTTCATTTCGGACAAAAGAAGATTCCGAAGGGTCATTTCATCCTCAGACTCCCCAACATCTGGCACAATGAATTCCGGGATTGCATTGCCGGCAGGTGGCTGAATCTTTTGTGGAGGAATTTCCTGTGTATCACTGGAAATCTCCATGTCAACCTCCACACAGGAGTTATCCAAGATAATCACGGGAGATTCCAATGGACTTATATCCATACTGCAATCATCCACCTTCACCACAGCCGGTGATTCAACAGGAAGGCATTCTAGGTCATCTGTGGGTGAATACGGACACTCCTGGGCACGACGCTTCTTCCGTGCTTCGTGCTTATTCACCACGGCTGATTTGAGGGCAATCAAACGTAGCTCCTGCTCATCCGGCTCCACAGGCGTTGTCTGCGTTGCAATCACCTCCGGCAGAACATCCTTAATCTCCTGCTTTGACTGAAGTGCTTCCAGGCGCAGCTTCAGCACATCCTCATCCTCATCATTGTCATCATCATCAATGGTTATCACGGGAATCTCCACGGGGATCTCAATGACATCATTACTCGAGTCCACGGAACGATTTAGTGCCCTATCCAGTTGTTCGCGATCCAAGAAACTCCCACTGTCACTACTTGACACCGATGGACGACGCTTTTTGCGTCGCTTCGTTGACTTTTGCGACTTGTCGCGCTTCCTCTTTGACACCGGATGCGTCCGTATGCTCCGCATTGCTGTCCGATGCGTCCTCCGGGGGGTCCTGAGTTCCTCATTTGAGCGACTTCGATGCTTCTGGAGATTCTCCTTGCCCACGTGATCTGCACCCTTTCCTGCATCTTTCCCACAAAATGCCAACAATACAAACTCAAACACATAGAGAGTGCAAGAGAATTAGTTCTCCCCCCCCATTCCCCATTCCCTTCCCTGTCATATCAGTACAGCACGTCGTGCCATGACCGTGAGTCGTGACAAGTGTCCATGAACTTTATCACACAAAAAAACAGAGCTAAAATTCAACAATGTGCTCTCAACGTGAAAAAAAAACGTGCAGAATAAAATTTGTCAAAAGTTGAAATATTTTTTTAAAACTAGATGGCGTATCTTGTTTTTTAGCCCTCTAGCGGAGAAAATTAATCATTGATTTGTTTTCTTACTTTATATTAAATTTAAAATAAAGAAAAGTAAATGAAAAAGTCATTAGAAAACAATGTAGATGGCGCCAGATCTTGTTGCAAGCCCTCTATCGGAGAAAAAAAACTCCAAAACGTTTTTTTCTTGCTTATCATTTACAAAAATGAAGAAAAGGAAAAATAGTATACGGAAATAAATTGTTGTTAAATGGCAAAATACGACAAATATTCTAAGATAGCTCTAAACCTTCACTATTGTCCTCTAGTGGACAATAATTTGTTGTCTTTCCCACGCATTTATCATTAAATTAAATAAAGATTAAAAAAAGAAATGTAGCAAAATAATCTAGATGGCGCCATGACTTTAAATTAGCCCTCTAGCGGAGAAAAAAAAACTCCAAACCGTTTTTTTTTGCTTATCATTTACATAAATGAAGAAAAGAAACAACAGTAAAGAAAGAAAATGTTGCAAAATATTCTAAGACGACCCCATCTTTATTATTAAGAAATATTATTGCCATCTAGCGGTAAAAACAAATCTTTAAATTGTTCTTTTGTTTTGCTTCTTATACATAAGTAAAGAAAAGGACATAAAGAGGATTGAAAGTAATAAAAAAAATTGATGCAAAACATTCAAAAGCTGCTTCTATTGCCCTCTAGCGGAGAAAATTTTTAAAAATTCTTATATAGAAAAAATAATCTAGATGGCGCCATATCAACTTTAAAGCCCTCTAGCGGAGAAAAAACTCAAAATTATTCTTTATTCCTGCAATTTCTTTGCATAAGAAAAGGAAAAGTATAGAAATTGTTGCAAAATATTCTAAAAGAATGTTTCCAATTGCCCTTTAGCAGAGGAAAATTCTTAAAATTGTTCTCTTTCCCTTAAATGATCTGGAATCTAGATGGCGCCAAATCTTCTTTTAGCCCTCTAGTGGAGAAATTATCCTTCAGTACAAAAACAAATCTAAGTAAGCGTGGTGTACGCACAATGTCAATCAACGCTTTCCCTTGAATTTTTGCGCGTGTGTGTGTTTGGACACCCCAATCACATTTCTCACGGACATAAGCTTCTCCGGGAAAGTCTCCCAGAGCCCTCCCAAAATTAATAGCCCAAAACAATGCAATGTACTCACTCAAATCATAGGGATCAGTTGCAAATCCCGAGATATTTGCAATTTGTTCCAATTCAAAATTTCTCGCTTCGAGCTCCTCAATCCGGAGACGCAGGGAAAATTCCTCATCGGACGAAATATCCTCGTATTCGGTGTTCTCAACAATTTCTCCCTCTTCACGTTCACCACTAGCGTCAACCATTGATGCCATTTTTCACCTTTTCCACTGCATTCAAGCCCTGAAAATGCGCTTATTTTGCACAAAAATGCACTCGCTCGAAACACACGTAAAGTTTTTCTTTCACTTTTTCTCCCTCGTTAGATTGTCCCTGAAAGTAATACACACATTCAACATGTACCAGATGTTTAACACTTGGAGGACCCAACATTTGGCACAACGCGGAGGATCAAATTGGTAATAAGTACAAGCTGATAAAATATGCTCAATAATTAATTATTAATCAGTTTAATGAACAAGGATCGAAAGTTTCACTAATTCTCAATCTCCTTCAAGCATTCCTACACCGAATTACTAAATATTTAATTTAGAAAATCGTCACTGAAAAAAAATTACGTAGAATCGATGCAAAATTGCCAATTGAAACGACTTTTTTAGCTACAATTTTACATAATTTATTATTGCGCCTAAATAATCACAAACTTTGATTCTTTAAGTAACTTTTTAATCACTTCCGGCAATAAAATTAGTCCACATTAATGTTTTTTTACCGAGGAAAAGTGAACAAGAGTACTTTATTTGGGAAATGTGGGGAAACATAACCTCAAAACCATGCCAAAAATGTATGGGAATTTGACTGGTAATGATTACCAATTTGATCCTCCGCGTTGGATTCTGACTTTGACCTCAATTATCCTCCAAAGAAAAGACTTTTCTCGAGATTTTCTTTCTGCTATCTTAAAGTAATTAAAATTCCCTACACATAGATGCTAAATTCATCGAGATAAGTCCAATAGATTTTATTCTGTGACAATATTAAGGTTTCAATTGGTACCAATTACCAGTAAAGTCCTCCGAGTGTTTTAAGGATGTTTCATGTTTCACGAAGATTGTGTTTCACAGGTTTCACATAATAAATAATAATTTTATATGGAAAAATAGGAAAAATAGAAAGAAATTCTGGAAAGTATTTGATTTCCTTGGCGTTTTCTTATTATTTTTTTTTTATTCAATGCAATTTAATGGAAGGAAACATTGAAAAATCCTCGGAAAAATCCAATGGCCCTTTGGCGGCCTTGATGGGGCACATCAATGTCACATTGCGGGTCAATTTGGGACAATTTAGCGGACGGGGTAAATGTCAAATGGTATGACGTCCGGCCCTTAAAGAAAGGAGAAGTTCTTTGTTGAGAAATCACGCAAAAGATTTTCCCGAGCCATTTGGTTGGATTTTGGAAGTCAGAACCCGCTTTTTGTTGCATTAGCCGAAAGACGCGTATGCCAGTGGTGTGATTGTGCGTGAGTGGAGTTAGTGACAGCGGGAAATTTGCGAGATATCACCTCAAGTGGTTTTTGGTGGACAAAAACTCTGCGTCCATTGTGATTTCCTACAGGAACGAAGAGAAGCTGAAAAAAAGGGGAAAGAAAAAGCCGAAGGAATTCAACGGGAAGGCGTCTCTTTTGGTGGTCACTTCCGCATTAAACGGGTGGTGTAGCTTTAGACGGGGACCGAGATGATTGTCGCATGCAACTGCCTCAATATTGTGATTGGCATTTCGGATGCCGTCCAGGTGCTGGACTCCCAACAAATTGTCGACTCCAAGGGGGCCGCGGAGAACTTTCTGCAAACCGAAGGGAAGACCGACTTGAGTATCTTCTTCAGGGAGGTAAGAACCCCAATTAGATTTTCCCTAATTTGCTTTATGAAAATACGAAGATGAAGGAAAAACGGAAGTCTGGGAGGGTGGTAAGAATGGTTTAGTCTCTCCTCTCGCCCACCCGCTGGTTCCTTCATTTTCTCAACCATCCGACCGTGAAGAAAACAACCAGCTGAGAGATGCTCAATACAGAACCACAATGCGATCTGTGTGCGTTCATGCCTCCACCTCTCTCGCTCTCTCGGTGACTTCTGCAGCGGCGCAGAAGGTGGCCAAAAAAATCACAAACACTCATCCACTTGATGGGACTCTCTACTTCCGCCCCCAACCTCACTTCTCTCTCATCAGCTGTCCATACCCACCCCCCTACATACACAATGGGCACACTGCCAGTGACGCAGGATGCCCAGCAGAGAGGAATTTTTCTCTTTTCATCTCTGATGAGAAAATTGGGGAAAATGATTTTTTTTCTCGACTCTAATCACGTCTCACTTGTTTTCCGCGAAAATTTTCAAGACCACACTGTCCTCCACTTCTCTCAGAGAGTCCATCTACCCAGGAAGGTGTCTCTTTGTCCCTGATCTTGTCTTTCTTTTCCTTCTTCTGTGGGATTTTCGGCAGAAAGTATTGGCACTCCTTGTTGAATTTTCTTTTGCAGCAAAACGGGGGGCTTATCAATTTTGTTTATTTGTCGCAAGTTCAAGGGGTCATGGGAAGCTCTCATTGAGACCTCTAGAGTAATATTTTATAGCAAAAAAATGCGTGGAAATTTCTAAAAATTTCCTTAACATTTTCCTTAACCCTTTCAAGACATTGGAAGATCTCTCTGTGGTCCTAAAAGACTTTTTTGCTGTTTGAAAATCATGATGTATTTTTTTTGTTTTCTGTTAGCTTTATTATTTTTTTACTTTGTTTCACATTTTTAACCCCTTCGGAACAAATGTCGAAAAAAAGGATGTAAATTTTGTATTTTATACCTGTATATTTCTTTTTATACACACTCATGTAATTAAATATAAATAGGCATGAAAAACGCATTTATTCTATTTAAAATTAGTATTTTTTTACATTTGATTCGTATCGGCTTTGATGCTAAAAAAAAACATTTTATGGAACACTAGAAACAAGAAAAATTGGCAAAACTGTGTAGAATTACAGAAAATCACAGCTAAAACATTCGCTAAACATTAGAAAATCGAGACTTAATCTGAGAATTCGGGGAAGAATATGAAAATATTGAACCTAGGAGCTAATTCTGGCAAAAATATTTTCTTTTCTTTTCTTACAATTCGTGAGTTATAAGGTTTTTTGGCATTCTCACAAAAAAAAACTTATAAATTTGTAAGATCTAAAAAGTTTCACAGTTCAACTTTTAGACCACGTCGCGAGAAACATTTTTGCTATAATAGAAAAGAAAAGGTTTTGGTATTCCGGCTGAATTTTTTCTTATAACTTGTAAGAAAATCTTACAAAATCATGTGTTTTATAAGGACCTGCCGAGGTGCTTTTTCAATCTTTTTGTGAATTTTGTGACCACCAAAGCATGATTCCTTATCATCATAGGCAACAATTGACTACTTTGATGGATACTTTACATGAATATGAGTGTTTGGAATTGTTTTGGGTTGTTTTTTAACAAAAACTTTTGTGAAATATGTGGAAAAAGTCTGACCATTTTTTTGGGAATTATGCCAACGAATGTCAATCATTTCCAGAGACTTGGCCTTGAGGAAGATATAGATTATGCCTTCACGCAGGCTGCATTGAAAGATATTTCTGTAGTGTAGATTAAAAAGCAAAAAGTTAGAGTACGAAAAGCCTTTTTATTTAAGAATATTAGATTCCCGACTTCATGCCTTTATGGCCATTCTGTAAAGCTCTATTCTTTCACAAATGCTTCCAGCATCCCAGGATGGGATTCTGCTTATTAAATAAACATTTCATGCTGCCTGGGACTTGTCCGGGTATCTCTTCCCAGAATTTGTGGATGCTACAGAATGTCCAAAAGTTCCGGATGATGCGGATGATTCAATTTTTTTCCATTACAGTCTAGATAAAAAAAATTTAAGAAATAAACTCTTTATCTATCATGGAAAATGCAAAAATACTTTAAAAGAATTAAATTTTTACCAAAAATCGAATAATTCATTGTGTTTTGTTGATAAATTCACTTAACTTTAACCTCATTTTCTTTATTTACATTAACTTATTTCACTTCGTCTATCTTCGGTTTCACTTCGTTTGATAAAACTTGAATTTTAACAGCGACATCTGTTTTCGTGTTCTAATTTCGGAGGTTTGTGTATGTGTTACTATAAAAGAATGAAAAAGAAATTTTTGTGGGAATGCCAAATCTTACAAAATCCCTTGTAAGACGAAATAGATAGAAAAGAAAATATTTTTGCCAGAATAAGCTCCCTAGTTTTGTAGAACACAAGAAAGCGGAAAGAAAAACAAGTTACGTTTAACAAAAACATCAGAAACAATAATAAAAATTCTCAAAGTAGTTTCACAGAACACGAGAAACTAGAAAAAAAAACCTCAGGACTTAAAACTTTCGAAACAAACTCGACAAAACACGTGAAACTTAAAGAAAAAGAAAATTCCTGTAATTAAAAAATTTAAAAATAGTTTCGCTGAATGTGAGAAATTAAAAAAAGGTTCTAAACATGAAACATTCATAGCTAGTTTCGTAAGACACGTGCAACAGAAACCAAAAGTTTATACATATGTTCCGCCGAGTAAAACAAAAAAAATCGAAACGAATTCCGTAAAACACGAGAAACCAGCACAAACCGAAACTACAGTGATGTTGCACTAAAGTTTCATTTCGACAGAACACAAAAAATAGAAGAAAAAAATCGAAACTTAGTTCATTGAAACATGAGAAACCCAAAAAACGCAAAACCTGAAAATATCCGAAACTTCAAAAAACCGGAAAATTGTTTTTCTTTCAAATGATGCCAATAATGTTTTTTCTACAGAACAAATTTTTTATTACGTTACACGTAAAAAAAAAACAATTCTACGTATTTTACTAGATTTTAACGTAATAACACTTAATGCAAATAAATTATTAGCAAAATGTAATTAAGTTTGTTAATTGAATCATTACCGTTAATAGAGATTCACCCATAAAATTGTTGTCAACCACAATTTAATTATTTTATCTAATTAAAAGTTAAATGACAATTAAAAATTTACAGTGTTTGTCAACGTAAGAGTTTTATTTATTGAAGAGGAGTTTTGTTTTTTAGTAGAGTGTAAAAGTAAAACCTCCATCGTTTGAACGTCATCTTCATTTTAATAAGATAATTGCGTCAATTTACACCAAATTTAGATAAGCTCACTCGGTGTAGAGTTTATTAGTTAGATGCCGGTTTTTTTTTCGCATTGGTCAGCAATTTTCATTTTTTTCTCTTCGTCATTTTGTTACTGACTAAATATTTTTCATGAATTGCACAAGATTTTTAATTTCTCGATGAGATTTTTTTAATGATTATTTCCGAATAAAATGTTGTTGTGGTTTTTTTTTGTTATTCGTCTAATCAATGAATCAAATTCACGAAATGAGCGATAAAAAAAATTATGAGGCGCTATCAGGAATGATTCCAACAGCAGTGTGTCATTGACTTTAAAGTTAAATTTTATCGGTCGTTTATTCTTCAATTTTTTTAGGCTCTGGGCCCTTTCCATGCGCAGCAGGTCTCGCTGAAGAAGGAGCAACCTGATTTAGTGCACGTAATCAGTTTGGGCAATTGGTCCATACATCAGTGCATCAACTGTAGGCATCTCTGTGTTTTTGCTCTACTCGAGAAGGATGGAGCCATCATTTGCAACTCTAAACTTATGGTGAGTCTTTCTATTTGAATTAATTTTATTTATCTTTAATTTACAAAAATGTTCATTTGATGGAATAACTCTCAATGCACATTTTGTTGATAGACCAATCAAGAGGAGATTAATGCACTTAAGGCCAGCAACAGCTATTCCTCCGTCTTTGGTATTCTAATGGACCAACAATTTCCCGATGAGGAAGTCTTCAAGACCAACAAATTATGTAAGTAAAGAATTTTGAAAATTTCATAATGATTATTTTCTGATTTTCTTTCAAAAAAAAAAAAATTAAAATGTCTAATGAAATTGAAGGGATTTAAAAATTAGGGTTCAGTGCAAAGTTTCAACACAGAAAGGAAAATTTCAATATCTGTATTCGTTTTTAATTTCACACCTCAGAAAAAAATAGATCAAAGCCAAAAAAAAATTCATCTTGTACACAAAAATATTTCATCATATGAATTTTAAATTTCACAACATGACTTAAATTTCAAAGCTAATTTAAGTTTATTTTTTTTTAATTTTAGGCTTTCAGTCTTAAGTTTCATTCCTTGAATTTTAAACTGTAGTGTTTGTAAAACATTTCAAGATTTAAATTTCAATGTTTCAGCGTTTGAATTTACAATTTCAGCGCTTGAATGTTCCTTTAGACGCCTGAAAAATCTGTTTAAGAACAGAATTTTAAATTTCAGCATTTGAATTTTATGTTTATTTTATTTATTTTATGGTTTCAACTGTATTTGTATGTCTAAGAATCATTTTAACGTCAAAACTTTATATTTCAGTGCTTTTGAAGTATTTTAAGGTGCATGAAAAAATCAGCTAAGCTTTAGAATTTTTAAATTTAGTAGCTGAAGAACATTTCAGAATAAGCTATTTTGTACTTAAAGTCGTTTGAAAAACAATTCTTAAGGGTTGAAAATTCTAAAATTCAGATTCTGAATTGTAAATTTCAGCGATTGAATTTTTAATTTCAGCATTTAAAAAAAATTCTTATGTGTTTTAAATTTCAATTGTCAGCGTCTGAAAAATCCTTGATTAGCTATTGATTGTTAAACAGCCTACTTAATCTTGAATGTCAGCGCTTAAATTTATATGTTTAATGACCTGAAAAACATTTCAGAAGCTGAATTTTTGATTTCAGAGAGAAAATTTTCGAATTCAGCATCGAATTTTAAGTGTTAGCGTCTGAAAAATCATTTTAGCTTCGCATTGTTAAACAGCTCCTAAATTTTTTATGTCAGCACTTTAATTTTGAATTTCATTTTGTAAAAAACATTTCAAAGAAAAATTTGCCCTCGTCAACACCTGAAAAATTCTTAAAGGATAAAATTTAAAATTTTAGCATTCGAAAAATATAGGGGAGACCGGGGCTAATAAAGTCACTTATGGGTTTGGAAAAAGCCAAAAATATCATATTTCCTAGCTAGATAGAACAAAAAGATCTGAGAAAGAGTTGTAGGGCAGTAAATTTCCTAAAGAAATGATCTATACATTTCGTTTTATCTTTTTGGGAAATATGATGTTTTGAGTTTTTTCTAAACCCTTAAGTGACTTTTTTAACCCCGGTCTCCCCTATTAAGCTTTGAATTTCGTGTTTAAAAAGTCATTTTAACTGGAAAGTGTTGAATTTCAGCGTTTAATTTGTTAATTTCAGAGCCTGAATCGCTACATTCAGCAGCTAAAGAACATATAAAAGTGTTTCAGAGCAAAAGTTTTATTTTCAACACTTGAGCTTTAAATTTCAATACCTTTTAAAGACATTTTTAGACAGTTCAGGCTCAAAATTTTTAAGTTAAATGTTTAGAATTTTAAATTCAGCGCCTTATTTTAGTTGTCAGCGCCCAAAAATGATTTTAAAATGAGAAATTTAATCTGTAAGTGATTGAATTTAATATTTAAGTGAATAAATCTAAAATTTCAGCGACACAAAAAATATTTTTAGGCCGAAAATTGCTATTTTAGCCTCTGGAAACATTCAAAATTTCACCTTTTGTTGTATTTTGAACTTAACGGATATTTATTTGAGAATCTTCTGAGGTTTCAGAGCAGATTAAATTGCACATCCGGTAAACTTTCTTAATGCAAAAATATTTTGATTTGTTTATTTTATCAATATAATAGAAAAACTATTTAAATATGCAAAACAAATATTTTTTCTCGAATGAGATGTTTATCATTTTGTGTGTGTGTGGCGTTAAGTAAAGAGCGTAAAGAGAGATGAAAGAAGTGCATAAATTGCAATGAGATTGCTCATCATAGCGGTATCGTGGGAGATTATTTTCTTTGCAGAATTCTCTTCTTTTTTTTTCTTTCTTATTCTTTACATAAAATTATCTCTATAATTGTTTTTTTTTTTAATATAAAAAGTATGTACATTGTGTACAACAATGTTGTTTCAACAAAAAAAAATGTTTCATTTCTAGTGCAAAATCACCCAAAAGTGAAGAACTTGACGCAGCAATTCCAGCAGCATCTTCAACGTGAGACAGCAGCTACGGATGAGCGCATTCAGCGCTTCACGGAGCACCAATTTACATTGCTGAAGATGTTCCGGGAGCGTACGGAGCAAGAATTGCAGATTCTCATGAGTCTCGTGTGTCGTCTACCGGAGAATTTGACATTACTCACGGATACGCAAACGAGGCAGCAGCATCAGCAGATGAGTAGCAACTTGGAGACGCCACCGTCGACGCCGGATACCCCAATGACGATTGGTTCGAGTCCACCGATGGCTGTTAGGGTGTCATCCCAGGCGCCGGCGATGTCGACGTCCTCCTCGGGTGCTAGCTCCCCAATGCCAATGCGCGGCGCGAGGCGTCATTCGGGCAATCGTACGGCCATGGATACGTCATCGAGGATGCGACATAATGTGGACGCTGACGCGGAATGCTTCTTCCAGATTGAGGGCATGGAGAATGACATGGCCACGGGGCCACAGGATATGTCTGATCTCGATGAATCAGATTCGGAAAGTGAGGAAAATTTAAATAAAATTTTTTTTTTAATTAGTTGGTGTTCCACTTCGTGGCCAACACCAAGTATTGTAATCGTCGGAAAAACCGACCACCTCAGATCGGGCTCAAACTTGGTATGAGCACGTTTTAGACATCCCACATTACGAAAATGGTGGTGGAAAATTTTTGATCCGGCAGGCTTGCCGGTGGTCCAAACTTTGCCTTGTAGCTCGAGAACGGTAACAGATAGAGACTTCCGGTTTGAAGTTTTCTATAGAAATGTGGCTGTAAAATTTCATTTTTTCGCATTTTCGAAATCCAAGATGGCCGCCGTCCGCCATTTTGAACTACCGTCAACCACTTCCCTTACAGCTAGGGATCTGAAATTTTAGTATGTTGTAGAGCTCAGTGAGATGTTTTCATCGATAATTCATACTTGGAAATCGGTCAAGCGGTTTAGCAAATATGGCGGCCTAAAGCAAAAAGTGTTTTTTCGATATAACTCGAGAACGGCTTGATCGATTTTGACCATCTTGGTATCAAATGAAAGGTTTCAAGAAGCCCTACAAATGTCTAGAACATTCTAAGTTCCAAAAACATCCGCAAGAGGCGCGAAAAACAAAAACAAAAATTGCCTAACTTCAAGGGGCAATATCTCCGAATCCCCATTAGGCAACTCTTTTAAATTTTGATATGTTGTAGCCTGACTCAATATCTTTCACCAGCCCGAAAATGAAAAAAATCTATGACGCCGTTTAGAAGATATGGCCATTTGAAAAATTCTTGAATTTGAAAAGTTCTACGAGTCATATCTCTTGAACGGCTTGTCCGATTGTGCTCAACTTGGTATCAAATTAAAGGTTTTGCAATTATCTACAACTTTCTAGAATATTAGAAACCTCTAGAACTATTTCTTCAGGATAAAAAATGCCAAAAACTGTTTTGGTGAAACAAAAATCCGCCATTTTGTGTTCTAGAGGTGACCTTGAAAATCATTGAAATATATGTCAGATTATAGCTTGTTTCAAGACCTTTCCAAAAATATTCAAGAAATTTCTGTAGGTCTTATAGAATTTAAGATATGAGCATTTTTTATCTTTCAAATTGCTGAATTTCACAAAATAACTCAACTTTGCCTACTAATTTGGCTCACAAATCGCATTGCAACGCATAAACAAACTTTTGCACGTTGTGGGACACCAACTCTTATAACTGGACGCGTTATGATTGACTTTCTTTAAGAAAAGAATAAAAATTAATGATTTTTCTGGGGGATTCTACTTTGTTCCACAGATTATGGGGATGATGATCAGCAGACAATGTGCATTCCACGACAAATGGCAAGACAGGGAAGCTTGAACATGGCAAAGAGTTTGCCAATTTCAATGCCCGCCATCATGGATCGTTCCATTGAGGATGACTTTGATGATCAACCTGTGGATGAGAAGGTGGACATTGCGGCGAGTATCAAGGCCCTTGCAAAGAGTGTTCATGGGGATGCTGTCTTTGGGGATCTCCCACGGCCGCGTTTCAGTACACAAATTTAAAAGAAAAAAAAATCGAAAAGGATTGAATTGTCGATCCCGTTCGAAGGAAGAAAAAAAAAGAAAAGTCTGCGCGGGGTCATACGCCTTTAAAGCATCGAGCACCGAAATTAATTTTTACAAGTCTTTTTTTTTAATTTCTTGTTCAATATAAAAAATATTATTTTTTCTACTAAAGAGTAAAAGAAGTGAAAAGATATATTAATGAGCAACCTATCTCTTATAGAATTATTACTTTTTCATTTATATCTCCAACACATTTAATTCTCTTTATAAAGAATCTTTTAAAAATGTTTTTTTTTTACGTGAAAAAATAACAACTCAATCATTTTCTTACAATTTTGTGTTTTTTTTTAATTAGCAACTAAATGAGATTCACAGAGATACATAAAAGAGTTTTTTTTTATTAATTTCATTTAAAATAAAAATAAACAAAATATAAATATCTACTTTGTACCTTTATTAATTAAAATAATGTATAATTACAACTTATATTGCTGAACTAGAATTTATATTTTGAATTTTCTTTAAACATTTTGTTTTTAATTTTTTATTTTTACAAGATGCGTAATTTTTTTCTGAAATAATTTCCCCAGAAAAGGAATTTACAAAAAAAAACTGAGAAGAGAGATATAAAATGAAGAAAACAATTTAAAGAAAAAAGTAAATCAAGAAATAATCCTAAAATGAGCCTAAGTTTAATCAAAATTCTTCCGATGAATTAAAAAAAAAAGGAAATTCAATTTTTTTTCATTATATAAAGCCAATTTTCAAGGAACAAAAGTCTGTCAATTCCAGGAAAACAAACAATTTTTTAAAAGAAAAGTGAAGAAGAAAAATAAGAAAAAGAAAAATCATCCATTTGTGCCATAAGTTTTTTTTTACAAAGATCCCTTTTTTAAACAAAGAATAAAAAATGGCATCAAGTCTGTTTTAAAACCACCCGAAACTTAAAAGAATAAAAGGAAATGGAAGAATCGCGGCTTTTATTATTGATTTTATATACAAAGCTATATTGAAGTAAAATAAGATCGTTGTGAAGGATGATTGCATTGATGTAAGCATATTATCGAATAAAGAATCTTTACACAAAGAATAAAAAATACTTTTTTTTGTATTGAATTGATGGAGAAAGTTCTTATACTTTCAGAATTTTCTTTTCATTCCACCTTCCACGAATTTTTTATTCGTACCCCAGTAAATATTTGATTCCTTTGATTGTGTCAAATAACACTCAATATGTTTGAGCAAAGTTTGAGCAATTGTTCTTCCCAGGTTGAGCAAAGATTGAACGCACAAATCGGCCAAATTCGCAAAAGAAACATTAAACAAAATTGGTGAAATTTTGATGAAACATTTGTTCAAGTGTTGCAGAAACATTAACCTTTTTGTGTTTACGTGAAACATTGAAACATGCGTTCTTTTTTATAACGATATTTATTCTGTGGAAGCTTTCAGAGGACTCTTTTCCGTCAAAACGTCTTCTTTGGCCTCTTTTGCGTTAATATGATGCATTTCTAACTTGAATAAAGCATTTAATTCTTAAAAATTTGGGAAAATAAAATGTTTCACGTTTGAGTCTACGTATGACCCAAAAAAACGCGGAATCTTGATGAATTCTGTTTGTTGAACATTTAATCGTTTTTGGGGAAATTCTGTTCAATTGATTTTAACAAATTCATGAGCAGTAATCAAAAATGACGGAGTTTGATATCATCAGGTTTAAGTTTTCCTAACCTCAATTTTTATACTTTTTCGTTTCATTCTTAGAATGTTAAAAATTGATGAGAAAGAGTGATTTAGTAATCGATCAAAAATCAATGGCGTGATTTAACACCTTAAAAATCAGGAGGTTCAAGGTATTTTTATTAACGTGATGAAAATAAATTTATTTCCTAGCTGAGAAATAGATTAAAGATCATAGAAACATAGATGAAATGTCAAACGTTAGAAAACTAAAGTCAAATACTAGCAAAGAAATGCCAAAAAGCAGGAAAACCAATGCCAAATATTTGATTAGAAACGTCAAACGTTCTAAAAAAGTTAAAAACAAAAACTCCTTCGACAAACCTTGTTTTCATCATTTTCTTCTGCCCCTGATGATATCAATTTTTACTTTTCCTGTCTTCCGGTGTTCCTCAGTATAAATCAATGTCTTCCTTCTTTTCATAAATTATTTGCAAATGTTTTGATCAAATACCACCCATTAATTGCTTGTAAATTGATTCAGCTCAAACGGCTCAAACTTTGATCAAATTTTGACTAATTTACTGAAAAATTCTAACATTTGATTTTAGATTTTTAGCAGCAATTACCAAAGTTATCCCACTTCCGAGGAAAATATTATATTATAAAAGAAAAAAATATTGTTGAATTTGATAACAGGAACAATTCCCTTAAACTCTTGTAAAAAAATTCATTATGAAAGAATAATTAATTATTTAGTTTATTATTTTTTCTTTTAATTATAACTTCACGATTCTCTGCATAACCATGCGTAGTATTCTGCGAAATAATTCTTTTTTGATTGTTGAGTCTCTATAACGCACAACATGCACCGTTCTGATGATATGCCTTACACATATATTTTTATTTTCCGCATAATGGAGAAAATATTGCATTAAATGTAATATGAAAACGTCTAATCACTTTGATACATAATTTATTCGCTTAAAAATGTACTTGTTACCTCGTTGGAAGACAAGCTATAAAATAAATTTATTTCGTAAAATACACCATTTTTTCCATGTAGGTGAATCAAAAACAAATTGATTTTTTTTTCATTCGGTTTTACCTGCAAAATAAAAACCATTGAGGTGTAAAAGTTACCACCTTTTGCTAGATCTTTCATTATAGCGATAAATTATACAATTCAAGCATTAAAAAAATTGCGCGAGCGCAAGACAGGACCTTCTTATTCTCATTTTTTTTTGATTAATTTGATTTTCTTCTTTTTTATTTAACATGTTGAAGTGCAAGAGCAATTACTGAGATGAGTCTTTAAGAGAAAAATAAAACAGAAAAGGTGCGTTTAGTTTGCTTTTTCTGGTAAAAGCAACAAGTGAGATGTTCTTCCCATCTGGCTATATTATTTGTGCAACAAAAATATTAATGACCCCATGAACTCGATAGCCTCGCACCGTAACTACACACAAAAAAACGATCCAAACAAACGCCAACCGTTTTGTCTCGATCACAATCGCGCGACTTCCTCTAAATTCTCGCGAATGCAGAACTTTCCCTCCCGAAAAAATGGCTTCTCGCCACTTCCGCCATTGTGCATTGAGTGGGATTTTCCGCAAGTCTGGGTGCGAGATCATCTGGACACCGAAATCAGTGGGACAGATGCTGGTTAGCGGTTTGTTTGTGATCTCATTCGGTGGATGCCGATGGACGAACACCGCGCGATCTTCTTGATCTTCGCGGTGTGATCTTCACCTAGTAAAAGCCCCGCTCTCTCTACTCTCCCATTTGCGTCATACAATCGCGAGAGAGAATGTGAGAGAAATGTGGGATTATTTTGTAGAAACGGGAGAGGTAGAACAGAGTTGAAAACTCAATAGATTTTTAAAATCATGATCACAAAAAATTACTGATATTTTTCAAAAACTTAAGACGTTGAGAGTTCTTTTCCTTCTATATCCTTAAAAGCAAAATAATTTAAAAAAATATTTTATTGATCTTTTTTTAAGATCTTGTTCTTCCGGAAGTGATAAAGGATTAATAAATCATCAGACAAGACGAAGCCTTACATTTTTTTTACACAGTTCCATTCACTTAGCTAACGCAATTAGAAGGACAAAGAGTCAATTTTTAAGCGAAAACGTATATTTTCTTTATCAGGTAAGAAGGTTTGATAAAAAATTACAGGTTTATATAAAATTTTGGGGTATTTTTCATCAAAAAAATCTCATTAGATGAAGTTTTGATGTCAAAGAAATTCTAGAAAGAGGAAATTATATAGAAAAAATTCTAATGATTTTATTTTTTTAATTACACATGTGGCTAAAAGCTATAGTTGGATATCCTAAACGGTTCAAAGTTCCTATAATTTCTTTGTTTATTTAGAAGGAATCCTACTAGGCAACAAGTGCAGAAAATCAATCAATAAAAGTGCAATTAAAATGAAAAGTAATTCTACTTCGATGATGCAACAAGGCCTTTCAATTCTTTTATTATCCAAGTTTCGTTGCAGTTCTTTCTTACCCAAGCATCGTTGTAGTTGTTCGTTAGCTTCGTTGCAGCCATGGAGAAATTGTGGAAAATTTTTGAGCTTTTCGTCAAAATCGTTTCGCTAAACCCAAATTATTTGCGTATCAATAGATTTTTTAATCGTATTTTGATTTTTGCTTTCTTGTCGTTAATTTTGAGTTTACCAAATCCAAGTTACTCCCTTCTTAACACTAACGAACATTTCTCCATTGAGGAGAATATGAGAGTGAAATTGATCACTGAATTATATATTATTGCCGTTGGTCATGTGATTTTGAAGGGATTTTACATTTTTCTTTACCGTGATGAATTTTATGAATTACTAGATTGGATGAAGAACTTACAACATCGAGAATTTGATGCTTTACTGCAAGATCAGGTGAAGAAGTATACATCTATGGCTAATGAGTACAGTCAAAAGTTATTAAGGTAAGAAACTTTAAAGACGAATTTCCTTAAAAATTTGAATTATTTATTTATTAACGAAAATATTTTCTTTTTCTAGATACATTGTCTTACTCTATTCTTTTGCGGGATTATCCGTTACAGTGGATTGCCTAATCTATAATCCAGTTGAAATTGTACCATTTATACCAACGTCCAACCCTTCTTATAACGTTTATTCATATTTTATTCAGATTTCCATTTCAACATTTGCCATTTGTTTCATGATATTTTACGACATATTACCTCTTCTGACCGGCCTATATTTTATCTGTATGTCTTTTACCATAAGAGAGGGCGTTAAGGAGTTGAAAATTTTCAGAGCGACAGAAGCAGAAGAGGAAGTATCGAGAGAAAAGAACTCGAGACTTCTAAAAGTCATCCATATGCTTCATTGTGAGTTTCTCATTCAGCTCAATCGCTTCTGCGATGTCTTCTCTATGTTGGCTTTAATTCAACTTACCACCAGTTTCCTTTTTCTACTTCTTCTTCTCTATGGGACAAATGAACTATCAAATACTTTAATTTTAAAAGTAGCCCTTCTCTGTGCTGTTTGTGAAATTTTTATGATTTGTTTCCTTGGACAAATTGTTGCGATGAAAACTGAAGATATTTACAATGATTTCTGCCAAACAAATTGGTACGAGATGAGCATTGCAGATCAGAAGCATTTCCTTCTATGTCTGCAAATGGCTCAGAGAAATTACGGGCTCAGAGCTGGAGGAATCTACAATATTGATCTCAATATGTTTCTGCAGGTGTGTAGTGTTAAGAATCTTTTGAAAAATTGATTTTTTTTTTAAATGTTACTCCAACTTTCAGATCATCAAATTGGCTTTCACTTACTGCGCCATAATGCAAACTATATTGAATCAGAGCTATTAGAGCTGCTCGTCTGCATTGAAGAACAAGAGTTTATAGAATATTTTATATCGATCACATTAATTGGTCTATTTTCATCATTTTCAGTGTGTTAGAAAAATGGTAATTTGTAACGTTTTACCACAGCGGTGAGAAAAATTATTTTGCAATTTTAAAATCAATAAAATATTCGTTCTTGTGGAAAATACTTTTTTTTAATTCCTTTTTCCTTTTGCAAGAGTTTGATATACATAATTTAACAGATCTCATCTCGGAGTTACAGCAGAGTTATCACACAAGATTTATTCTTGGATTAGCGTAAGAATCAATGGACGCGTGGGGGATAACAAAATATCATAACCTCACATTCAAACAAACGTTTTCTTTTAAATAAAAAGAAAATATTTGTTCTAATTTTCTTCTATATAGCGACAAAGTAATTGAACTTCCTAATACATAAATATAGAATTTTTCACCATAACTTCCATAGATTTAACTCTATGACCTTGAATTTAAATACCTACATAAGTTCAATTGGCAGTGATTGCCAGTTTAGTCCTCCAGTGTTAAATAAAACTTTTTTTCTGTGGATAACTTATTCTTTTTGTTTTTTTTCTTCATTGTCTTATGTATTTATTAAATTTTCTTTAAAAAAAGAATTTTAAAATTAAAGATTATTTTTTTTATCTTTATCTATGCACGATTACATTGTGAATAATGCATCAACTCTACCGCGGAGTTTTGCTCTGGGGGGCATGAGAAACCCAACGATCGCTTGGCGATGGTTTTTAGTTGAAAAAAGTCTCTCGAGTCGTTTGCAAGATTTCATTTCGTGGTCAAGTAAATCATTTGTAGGGCTTCAGAAGTGCCTCTACATAAAATCCTCTAACTAAAGAAAGTGAATATTTTTTTTTCCTTCGTAAAGTTTGTAAGAAGAAAATTTCAAAAGAGGAATTAAAACGAAAAAAAAATTCTTGTGACTGGTGCTCGTGGCAAAAATGCAGAGTGATTCATGTGATTGAATTCCTGTGCTCAGGATAGTGCGCCTATAGAAGGATTCTGGAAGTACTCCAGTATCGTCAAATTTTCTGCGTTCTTGTGCTAACACCCCGAAAAGAAAAAAATTTACGAGCTCACACCTGGAATTATTTGCCGCGGTAAGAGATTAATTGGTGCCTGAAAATATTGTTAATTAATTTTCTTTTTTTTACTCGACTCACCTGCACTCAAAACGTGAGTTACAAGTCCGAAACTACTTTAACCTCGATAGAAGACCACCGAAGTGATTTATTTAATGAGGTCTCAAGACTTTTTTTTGGTGTTTTTTCGGTTAAATTTTTTATTTTGAATTTTTTTTTGCTTAATGCGTGGATTTTCTTTATTTGTTTTTTTTTTTTATGAAAATAAGGAAAAACAAATAACTGCAACTGTGAGAGTTCTAATTCGTTGCATGTTCTTTGGCATTTTAAATAAATAAAATTCTTTACTTCTTGCAAATGTTCTCAAGATCAAGATTTTCTTCGTCTTCCCCGTGAGACGTCACGCGAATGAAAACCACTCTTCCCGTTAGCACGGGTTCTTATCTCTCAATGGAAGACTTCTCGGTGTAAAGACCACCTTCATGTTGTGACTTTGAGAAGTCTTTTTCACAATATTGTCTTAAGATCGCGCTTGGGAAATATTTCTTTATACATTTATTTGCTGTTTTTGGTCAATGACACCTCTCTGCGTGCACTCAACTCTCTAAATTTCCATTGCATAAGGTGCAAGAAGGAATTTAACCATAAATCTCGCAAATGATTCAATTCAGCGGAAGCGAGCGATTGAGAAGAAAAAAATCTCTCAATCCAATTTTTGACCATGAAGTGCAACGAAAGAAGTAAAAATTTTTCACTCCAGAGCGTCCAAGAATGTTCCACGAGCCATATTCTTTGAGATGGTCTGGCTGCTGCAATAAGATTCTTTTCTAAGGCGTGGTGCAGAAAGTCTCGCCACGAGTGAATTGGAACGCACATTTAGAATTTATTTGCTTTAGTACAAATTTGTTTTATTAACCCATTGCCGACAATAGAATCTTTGATTTAAAATAAAAATGGTTGGTTATTTTCGTTGTACCAAATAAAAAGAAGAAAAAAATCCAAACATAATTTACCAAAGAAAGAGATGAATTAGGTAAAATATACTCGATTAATTTACGCTCAACGGGGTATCATATTAAATTCGTAGAAAATGGATTAATTTAAATTGAAGAATATTAACCCGGATATGCGGGATATGCCTAAGAATATTTTTGTTATTTACCTTAAATCTTAATTATTAGTTTAAGGTCAGCGTTAAATCGAGTTAATAAAGTTAATTAGTAAAATTAATTTTTAAAAAATGGGCCTAATTAGCGACCAAGAAAACCTTGAAATCTTGGAATTTTCTTTTGAAATTTCAAGATTTTAAGCGAATTTCAAGGGTTTGAATAAGGCCCAATTTTTGGCTTTTGTTATGTTAAGAATTGTAAATTAATATTGTATTAATTTTGTGATGTATAAAAATCAATATTTTTTACTAATTAAATTATTAGTCTAAGCCTAATTTGTTAAAAATGCTTCAAATTGAAGATTGAAACGTTATTTTAAGATTAGAATTTTTAACGGAAAAATTACTTATTCTCCTACTTTTGTAGAAAGAATATTTTTTACTCGCTTTTTAATGAAGTTAATTTGAATGAACATTTCCGGGTTAAATCATCAAGGGGACATCCATTTAATTTGCAAAATACCTCTCAATTCCTAAATGACGTCAACAACATAATTCAAATACTTTTCTGACACAAAATTTATGTTTTGAGGGAAATAATTACAAAATTCTCATGGAATTTGCGCCTTTCAATTTTTTTTTGAAACATATGATATGGATTTCACCCTTTTGCCATTAGCATTGGAAATGATTTTTTTCGTTAATATTTTTTATATTCTCCTTTCGGCATTTTTTGTACAATTTCTCAAAAAAAATGTATAATGAGATTGATGGCAACATTCCATGAAAAAATGATTAAATTAAAGCCACATGAGGAGATAATAGCGTAGCGTTAAATCTTTTTCAGTGGGAGGCTTATGATTTTATTAATAAAATCACATAAAATTATATTTTTTTTACTCGATATAGAGACATTAGCGTGGCTTTGTAGCGTAAGTTTCAAATTATTTAGTACCTATAATTGAAATATATATTTTTTTATTTTGTTTAAAGGAACGGAGAAAGAAAAACGATATAGGTTACATAGAGGTTTATTAGTTAATTCAAACTCAAACGTTTTTTCTTAACCCTTTAAGGACAACAAATTTTTCTATTATTTCCATTTTAGTGAAATTAATTTTAAATGATCAAAATCTTTAAAGGTTTCACAGAAGAATAGTGATAAAGTTGCTTTTATAGCTTTTATAGCTTCAAAACTCTGGCAAAAAAGCTAAAATGAATGGAATCATGTGGTCCCATTGGCCAATTTAGTCCCGCATGTGTAAATTATAGTTTAAATTCAATTACCAATCAAAATTCAAAGGAAGTTTTGTTTCTTTTTTGCATTTGACATTTAATTTAATTTTTTAACTTATTTTTGCTTAAATTTTCAATAGGAATTTGCTAGTGTGTCCAGTTTTGTCCTAAAAAACATAATAAATAAAATCTTGGTTAAAAGACCAAGATTTTTCATCCCAGTCACATTAAATTGTAGAAAAGATTGAAAAGAATCAAAAATGAAATTCAATTTCTCATAAAAGTGAAATAAAATTCCAATACGCTTGTCAGGGTTAACATAGCATGATTTAAGAGCTATGAGTTTATTTTCTATTGAATTTTAAGAATTTTCTGAAGCTTTTACACGGATTTCTTGAATCTCAAGAGATTTAAAAAAGAATTTATTTGTCCAAAAAAATCCATAAAATGAAGAGTTTTATTATTTAAAAAAAGTCATAGTATTGTGGCATTTTACCATACAATACCAAATGATTTTAATTGCAGAATCTCGTATGATGGCGTGCCACGAAGAAAGTCTTTTTCATCAAAATGAAAGAAGTGTGTAATATAAAAAAAATTAGTGCAAAATGTGAATGTAAAGTATTTTCAGAAAACAAACGTTAATGGATTTTTACATGCAATCCCGCAGATATTGGGGGAATTTTCGTCATGACACTCTCATTGCATCTCTGGGTTGTTTGAGTGTGAAAATTCTCAACTAATTTGCCTTTGATTAGGCATTACATGTTGTGATCTCACCTTGAAAACAAAAAACCTGTGATTAAATGACGATAATATCAAAATTACTTTATCTCCATCCTCGAGGGAGATCTTCATTTCCATGCGACCCTATACAATTGGAAGAAAATTAATTGGAAGATGTTTTCTCCTCGGCGTGATTTAAATTGGAATTAAAGCGTCAAGTAGTGCGAAGAATGAAATTTAGTGAAGAAAAGCTTTTTTTTTTCATTTTGTGCTCTTTTTTTTTTTCGTTGTACAATCAAAAGATTTTATTCTCTCCGCCATATCTTGCACCAATCTTATGTTGTACGCGGGCACCAATATAAATGAGATGCGCGCACAGCAATGAAGGTGGGCATGGAGGGTCTCTCTATACATAGCTCTACAATAATAAAAAAATGCTCCCAAAGACACATTAATTGCAGGCTGAGAGATTTTTTCACTCATCTTCTTTTTTATTGTATTTATTGCTTTGAAAGATAATTCTTTGGCTGCCGCACAAAAGATGCTTCTCGAATATAATAATAACGAGGTAAATTGTCGCTTCGCTCCAATTTTCCTCGCCCCGCTTCGCGGGGGGTTTTGCGCTTCGCGCAAATTTTAGAGAGAAAAAATTGTGATGATTTATAAGTATGATTGGGCACACCTATCAATCCCAAAGAAAAATTTGCAAAGAGAAGAAATCATTTTCATACAACATTTCCGGCGCCAAATTCAAAAATTCGCAAAAACTGCATGAGAGTTATATGGAGGCTACCTGAAGGGGGGCTTCGGGGGGAAAATGGATACGGCCACTCGAAACCGCCTGTTATAAGGAGCCTCTGTGCCAAATTTCATCGCGATCGGTCAAACGGTGTAGATTTGTATAGCCGAACACGACGGAAGATTACCAACAAACAGACCTTTCTTTATTATATAGATAATAAAATAAAATGAAGAAGAGAAAAACTAGACCAATGAACTTCTCACTCGGCATATTGTTGGCTATAAAATTATTAAATTAATAAATTCAAACACCAAATAAACATCTTCGGAGGGAGAAACATGATGAATTACCTGAGAATGTGAAGCAATCATTTCTTCAACTTAATCACATATACTTATTTAAAGCTTCTCCAATCTCTTCATAACCAATTCACTAACCATTTATTTTAATTTTAGTGCATTCGCACTGAACATTCTACACTCTACACTTAATTTTCATTCTTCCGATTTTTTTACTTTAAAGATTTATTATGCTTTGAGTAGAAGAATTATTTTATGTTTCAATTCATTCTGATTATACGATTAGAATGTAAAAAAAATGCATTTTATTGAGGAAGAAGAATAATGCTCTTCGTGGTTCAAGTGAACTGAGAAAGGGTGGAGTGGAGTTAGTTAATTATTGCATCAATTATTTCATGTGGAAAAATTCTGAAATTACATTAGATTTATTTCGATTATTCTAATTGGAAAGGAGATTATTCATCTTCATTATCTCATGAAAATCATTATGCAAAACCTAATTTATTTAAAAGAGATAAAGATGCAAAGAAACATTTAATTAAAAATCAATCAAACTTCTTTTTCTTTCATAAATAGATTGGCTTAAGTACAATAAAAAGAACACGCCCATATTGAATGTTATCATTTTCTTATCCATATGTAGCATATGCATCATTGCTTCGATAGGTATTATCTTTTGAAGCAAAAGACTCTTTATTTTTCATTACGATTAGCGCTTAGTTCTTGAGAATTCAAGACCACGCCCCTACTGTATATCATTGTTCTTGTATCCGTATGCAGCATGTGCGTCAATGTTTTGATTGATATTAAAATAAGAAGCAAATGATTTCTTTAGTTCTTTCACTGCGATTATCTGTGATAATTTTAATAGATTGCCATTGAAAATTGTATAATAATGCTGTTATATTATACTTTTTTTTTTATTATTATTAATTATTTTATTCATTCCATTATACCTAATTACAATCAAATTCTATTCGATACAATAATTGATATACTGGAAGATATACACAGCACCGAAGTTCGTTGACTTGTTTGGTGCTGTTTGTTCTTGTATTCGTTCGCAGCATGTGCGTCAATGGTATAATGGCTGTGATTATTATGATAAGATAGATATCACATATCTATGCAAAGTCGGGCTATACTCTACTTATACTCTAGAAACTGATAATTAGTCTCCACTGTCAAAGACGCATATGCTTCATGCAATTAATGGAGAAAAAAACTGGGAGGAAATGTCGGACCTTGTAAAATAATGCCTTTGTCTAACAAAAATCCCTCAAAGTCTTCATTCTCCAGTTTCATCATCCACCAATTTTTTTCCTCGCAGCATCTCTGGAGTTTAGCATTGTTTTCGCTGCCACTCACATTCCGCGTAGAAAAAAGGTAATACGAAAAAAAGAACAAAATAAGCGCAAAGGGAAAAACTGATGCTGATGGTAGAAAATAATGGGAATTAGCATTTTCATTGTGCACGATGGGCTGGTGCACGGTGAAAAAAATGGATCATTTTATGCTGATGGAACGCGATTTGCTCTCTTGGAAACATTTTTCTGACCACGAGAACAATAGCAATGCGATGATTCTCTATGTGGCAACATGATGGTTTATTATTGTTAGTTAGGAGAGTGACTCCCATGCGGTGATGCAAAAAAAAAAGAAGTAAAATGAAATGTATACAAATAAATTGAATGGAAAATTTCTCAATCGAAAGCAAGATGAGGAGTAATTTGTCGTTTAAAATACACAAAACCTTATCGTTTGTTATCAACTTGTGCAAATTATTTGTGCAAATGCCATTTCTCATGGCTTTTTTGGGAGAATTTAGTGAAACGCCTTTAAATTAATTGCTATGTGAAAGAAAACAAACATTGGGAGATAGCTTGAGTGTGTTTTTTTATTGGCCAAAATAAGAAAAAAAATGATCCATCGTGAATGAAAGTTTTATGGAATTTTTTTTCTTTTTTTTTAAACTTTGCAAAAGTGTCACATTTTCTTACTTATCTGTGTAAAGGTAAAGCTCATCAGTCTTTAATGGTTCTCAAAGGGAAATTAACCCATTATTTGCATAATCTAAATAACTCTGTGGGCCTTAAAAGCTCAATTTTTAACGCAAATTGACTTTACTTTGAGAATATTTTGAAGAGCAACATTGATATTGATTTCATTAACCCATTTCCAACATCTTGTAGAAACTGTATATAATATTTTTTAATTTCTTTTAGTTCGCGTATATTTATTAAAGAAAAAAAGGAATGAAATAGCCGAAAAGAATTGCAAAATAAAGATGCCCTAGAAAATTAATCTCCCATGTTTAAATGGAACATTCGCCATAAATGGGTTAAGAAGCTTTTTATTTTATCATAAAAATTGAAAATGAATAATTCCGCTTTCTTGTTAGCTTTTTCAGTTCCTTACGAAATCTTCCGAATTTCTTATGAATACCCGGAACAATATGGGACACAAAGCATTATAATAATTTTGCCATTTTGATGCACCCAAATGTTTGCGCAACTTTTATCAAAAAAATGCTGTTATATGCTGCTAAATGTGTTAATATGTGCGAGCTATTTTTTGTGTAACACTGTTTGTATATATAATTTATGTATTATCCAATGTTCGTTATTAAGAAAAGGGTCAGAATTGTTAAATAAAAGTAAATTAATCAGTAAATTAATTTTCTTTGAAGCATATGCAGATGAAGCATAATACCTATTCCGTAACGTGTATGTCCCGGCTATTCTATTCTAAATCATATATTGGGTTGTCTCATAAAGCTCCGGATATTTTCCAGTATATTTTCATTTTTCTTTTGAGTCTTAATCCGAATAAATGTCGAAAAAGGAAGAAAAACCAATAAATATTATTTAGTAAAAAGAAAAATCGTGCTGAAGTTCTAAAACTCAAAATGCATTGATAAGAATTTATGACAAATACGTGAACCACATGTGAATGAAATTGTGAGTATAATTCAATGATGAAACGAAAAAAAAAACATTGAAGCATTTGCTCTCATTATTCTGTTTTACTTTAACCTTTACGTGTCTTCCTTGCAAAATGATTGAGTTAAATGAGTTAAATAATCTTCAAAATGTATTTTCTGCAGTTGATTACAGTGTAGTGATTGCAATGCTTCTTACATCGATGGGCATCGGTTTGTACCATAGTTGGAAAAGAAGAGGAATGACAAGTGATGAATTGGAATATTTAATGGCGGGAAGAAAGTAAATATATATTTTTTAAAGATTTGTACTTTGACACGATTTGCAACATGGAGAAATCAAAGAATACTTTTCTTGCGCGACACTTTGATGGTTTTCCTTATTTTCTTCATCATTTTTGTTAACTTATATTGACAAAGATTTTCAAGATAAAATGCCTGATGAAGCACGAATTGAGCCATCGAAATGCCACGGTAGAAAAGTTCAAAGAAAACGCCCTCTATGTGGCAATCGAATTCCATCAATCGAACGAATAAAACCGTAAAAATTCATTTTAGAATGACGGTGATTCCTGTAAGCTTGAGCATCTTGGCCAGTTCTCTGAGCAGTTTGGGTCTTTTGATTTTTTCAACGGAAATGTACCTCTATGGATCGGGCTTTTTCTTCTACATTTTCCCCCAATTTGCAGCTGTTTGGTTTTTCAACAAATTCATGTTACCAATTTTTCATGGACTCAAAATTACATCACTTTACCATTACTTGGAGAAGCGTTTTGATCGACGTGTTAGGATATTCGGATCGGCATCATTTATTCTTCTTGCTGTACTCTACATGCCTATCCTGCTTTACATGCCGTGCCTATCCTTCAAACAATGTAAATTTTATATTTTTTATTCCGCTGTTTTCTTTTTTTCACAAAACTTTATTATTTAATTCTTAATTTCAGTCACAGGGATTGATGTTAAAATCACTGGTACAGTCTTAGTCGTCGTAGTCATAACCTACACTTGCATTGTAATTATTTACTCAGAGTTCTAAATTTAAAACAAAAATTAAAAAACTTTTTTCCTCCAAAAGGGAGGCTTCAGGGCAACAGTCTGGACAGATGTCTTCCAAAGTATCGCCATGTTTGGCGCAATTTTCATTGTCCTTGTTAAAGGATACGTAGATCTGGTGAAGGAAGTAGGAGCCAAAGCTATCTTCCAACTGAACTACAACACAGACCGTTATATTTTTCCAACGTATTTTTTTTAAATCAATCCCTGATCAAACCTCTGCTATAGATTAAAAGTTAAATATCTTTACAGACTTAATCCCGATCCTACACTTCGTCAATCAATTTGGTCTATATTTATTGGAGGCATGTGTATTACCTCCTGTTGCAATCAACTTGTTGTACAGCGATGCCTTGCTCTTCCCACCCTTGAGAAGGCAAGAAGAGCTACATGGATTTACATTGTGCTCTTCTGTATGATATTCGTCATTGGAGTATTCGGGGGGAGTCTCCTTGTAACAGTCTTCAGGCATTGTGATCCAAAAATTGCAGGAATTGTTGATGAATACGATCAACTCTTTCCTTTGCTTGTCCTGCTTTTATCGCATACACTTCCCAGTCTTATGGGAATCTACATGGGTGGGATGTTCTGTGCCTCACTCAGCTCCATTTCGACCTTTCTAAATTCCCTGGCAGCTGTTGTTCTCGAAGACTTCTGCAAACCCTTCGTAAGGCTATCAAATCGTGCAAAGGGTTTAATCATGAGATGCGTTGTTGTTGCCTTTGGTCTCAGTACGATTCCTTTGATAACAATTGCCGAAAAAACTGATACAATCGGACAATTTGCCGTGCGAATTGAAAGTATCACAGGTTCATCAATTCTTGGGATCTTCGTTCTTGGTATCTTCTGCCCTTCTATCAATGGAACGGTATTAGTTTACTTCTCAAAGATCCTTAAAGGGTTAAAGTCTTTAAAAAAAATGGGATTGTCTCTTTCAGTGTGCTCTTATTGGAGGTATTTCCTGTATCTTCCTTGTGGGATGGATTTGTTTCTCAGCAAGTAAGGCCATTGCTGATGGAAGCTTAGCATTTGATATAAAGCCAATTGAATACAGAGGATGTTCCGAAATATTTAACATCACCATGAATTTGGATAATTTAGAACTTAATCAAAATCTAACTCATCTAACTAAAGAAACTGAAGGGTTTGTAAATTAAAATTCAACGAATTCTTCACGATTTAGCGCCAGGTAAATGAATTTGCGGAATTTTCTTTACAGATCAGACGTAATGTTCTTGTTTAGAATATCCTTCCTGTACTATCTTCCTCTGGGAATTCTCACAACAATTTTCATTGCTTTCATTGCAAGAATTTTTCTTGGAGGTAATGAAGAAGTGGATTCAAAGCTTATTTGGCAGTATTCGAGATCTCAAAAACACATAAAAGTCAATCAACGAGATGTTCTTGAAGATGAAGAATGTGGAAAGTTGATGAGGCATGAAGGAAATGTTATGATAAACTAAAGAAACTAAAATAAATATAATATTAAAAACTTCTTGAAAGTATATCAATTTTCTTTTCTTGAAGGATTGTTCTTAATTTTTGAAAGTTAACCCTCTGTAAGCCAGACTTATGTATTGAATCGTTACTCAATAACTCGGTACGAGGTGTTCTACTCTCTTATTTAGAAATGAGTTCTTTGATTCTTTGAAACTTTCTGAGACGTTACAATTCAAGCAGTGCCCTAAATAAAATGAATAAAAACATGTTTTCTAAAAAATCGTTTAACATTTTACAAATTAAATTTTGTAATGACATGGACAGGAGACTCATCAAAGAGAGTTTAGTAAAGGGTCAATAAAAATTACTTTACACCCATAATTATACTTATTCTATATTTGCAAAAGATCTCTGAGGTAGGTCATCGGACCTTCTTAAGTAATGAGTGAGAATTTTGCGCTTGGCATACGAAGGGTTAATTATTTTATTTTAAATATTATTTTTCAAGCGCATTTTTGAAGCTTCGAAATTAACATGAAAATTTTCAAAGAAAAACCTCACTGATCCCCCAATGATTTGCACATAGATCACGCATAATTTATGTAGTTTGTTGTCCCCAGATTCAAAAAAAAAAAACTGTAATCATTAACTGTCACTGAGAAATCTCTCATATATACCATCGTCATGGGTAATTTTGTAGGGAAATCCAATTACAAAAATTGAGTATAAAGTATATTTTTGAGTGGAAATTGGTGTTTGCCCTCGAGTGTTACGGTGAAGAAAGAAAAATTGGATAAATTTCACATTTCGTTACACTTTTCTGATCTCACGTTCATGCTAGGTAATTGACACTTTTAGCACCTTCCATTGAAATCCATTGCAGAAGCAAAAGAAAATGTCTCTGTGACGTTTACCAGGGAAAATAAATGGAATAAATGCGACAAATTGTTGTAAATGAATCCCTGCAAAAAAATAATATAATATAATGATCTTTCTTGAAAATGCAAGTTTTTTCTGTTGCAGTGAAATGAGTTCAAGTCGCGCAATTCTTTTTTTTTTCTCTTCAATTTATTAATGGTTGTTGTCAGGCAAACTAATGAATCCACCCATTTGATGCTAAATTAACCACCAATTGCAATTCCAATTTTTTTTTTACTTAAACCATCTCAATCAATTATTTAATCATTTGCGCACCCAAAAGCGGAACCATCTCCTTCTCATGTTTTTTTCTCTCTCCACCATTATTGTGGACATTTCAAAATTTAATTTAAAGAAAAATGGTGACCGTTGCGCAATTGTGAGTCAGATTGAAAAGTCCGAGCGGTTTGTGAGGAATAATGTTGCAGAAGAGAGAAACCCATACGTGATGCTGCCCATTCATCTGTCCATCTTCGTGTTTGTGTCCCATTTCCGGTGCTTTTCTTTCCCTTTTGATGCTTAATAAGTAAATAATAATTTGCAATTTAATTCAATTTGGAAACTCCATATACATTTGCATCCCAAACTCCACATCGCGACTGGGGCTAATGAAGAAATTACACAGCCATAAGATTTGCTTTTAATTCCCTTTCGTTACCTCTTTAATGTGTGCGATGAAAATTTAACGAGCTGAACCATTACTCCCGTCTCTCGCAAATCACGACGCTATTTTTTTGCACTCACGCAAACTAACGAAATGGGAGGCCCTGATATTGAGAATGGTTTTGCAAATTAAGCTGGTGAAGATCAACGTGAAAGTTCGCTCGAAAAAAAAATGAAAGAATAACAGCTAAAAACCATGATCATAGCACTATTTTTTGACACTTTGAAGGACAGCACGCTTAATTATTTGATGAAGATGAGTTGATGGTTAATGTTAGTTTAACTATAAATGGATGCCTAACTTATTAAGCAATTACTTTTGGCGGAATTTAACCCTTTCACGACCGAGAAATAACATAAAAATGACATTGAAACGTTTGATTATTCTATAACAATTTTTAACGAGCTTTTAGTTGGATAATTTAGTTGAAATAAAAAATTCTTGAAAATATAATGTTTCAATTTTAGATCATTTTTAACTCAAATGTTCTTAAATGGTTAACCCTTAAAGAGACATTGAGTCATATAAAATAACATGCAACATAAACGAATAAAAATAATGATTTTGAGTGTAAAAGAGATCAGAAAAGAAGTTTTCAATGTTTCAATGATTTTATGTTTCATGGGAAGAAAAATATATAACATATACAGTCGTGTCTGCGTAGTAGGACCGTCGTCAAAAAAAGTTCTCCGCGGTAAAACGGCTTCAGAATAAGAAAATTAGCCTCCAGAGTGGGACAATTAGTTTCCTGCCTTCCCAATAGTACTAATTGTCCCACTCTGGAAGAAAATTTCCTTATTCTGAAGCCGTTTTACCGCGGAGAACTTTTTTTAACGACGGTCCTACTACGCAGACACGACTGTAACTCTATATGGGAAGAGTTAAAATAGTTTTTTTTCTAATAAATAAAGCTTATCTGACGAAAAAAATAAACGTGGCTTTTCAATCATTAACTGGAGTATAGAAAATTCATCTTGAGAACCTTTGGGATCAACGAATACATATTAACCCTTTCGCATTCATTGAGTTAAGCTGATACGAACTTGAAATTATTTCATTTTCTCGAATGAAATTTAATTATTTTTCTAAACTGGAAATACGTTAAGGTGAGGTCAAGAAGATGTTTTGGCTGAGAAATGCCTTCTGAAAACATCTGGAGAATAAATTTCATGATAAAACGATCTTATGTTTCAATGTTTCTATGTTCCATGTTTTATAAACTGTTTTTTTACGTTGAAATTCTTTTTTTATTCTCTTTAGTTCGAAAAATTCATAGAATACTTTTTATCTAAAAAGTATCCTATAGGAGAATCCAAAGAAAAAAAATATCGTGATAAATAGACAGATTATTTCAATGTTTCAAAGTTTCATATGTGAACGCGAAAGGGTTAAAATAAAAAGATTGCATGTTTCACTGAGATTTCAATTTTATACAAAACTACAAAGAACCACGCCCATATTGTACTTCAATTTCCCTTTAAGCTGAATACATGCATTAGTGTTTCTATCTATACCCTTTTTGAAAATTAAAATTTATAGACCAAAGCAGTGAAGCATATGTTTCGTGCTTTAACAAAAAACGAAAAAAAACTAAAATGGGGGCGTGGCTTTAGTTCTATTCAGCTCAATATTTTTGGTGTTTTTTACACCTGCGGACTTCAATGGAACATGGGAAGTTTGCTTATTATATGCCTATCGTTAACACATTCTTAATTGATGCAAAATCGCAATTCAGGCGAATTTTCCACTCGATGGAATTCCAAAGCGAATGATTTAGGTTTGTGTATTAAATATCTGTATTTGGACTTGTTATCAGCGCGTGTTGAAAATATTTCCTCCAAAATGCGAGTCGGAAATTAATAACTTCCTCAATTTCTTCATCATTTCACACATATTCAGTGTGCGCGCCCAAAAACACGAAGAAGGGGGTGCTTATGTTGTATGAGAAGTCAAAACGGAAAATAGAAATGGGTGAGGCCCCCCGGAATGCCCTACAAACATTTTTATTTCGTGCAGAACAAAATATATAAATTGAATGTCACGGCCGAATGCGAGGGAATTTTTATCGGCCCAAATCCAACGTTTGGCACCTTTACAGAGGATGGAGCCACAAAAGCACCTTTTTAAGTGGGAGTATTTTCACGTGAGAAAAAGGAGGTTGGTCAGGTTTCACCTCAGGTCCCATTTCAGAACCCTTTTTAAAAGGGACTGGAGACACTTATACCCTTTTGAACGTTCTCTCATCATTCCATTTCAGTGTCTTTAAAACAAATTGCCCCCAAAATGTGATATAAGCTAAATGATATTCCATCTCTTCTTACATCATTTCCCATTTGATGGGTGTTATTCAATTAATGATGGAGACCCTCATTGAATTTCTCAACCACCACCCGGAGAAGATTACGTTTTGTTTAATTTTTTCTTCTTCGTTTTGTCCGTCGTGGGCCGAAAAGATGTGGAAATGAAGCAGGAAGACGTGTCAATTGAATGGGAACTCTTTTTTTCGGTGGCATTGTCCTCATCAAATTAAAATAATATTCACTTTATGTTACAAAGAAATTGTTGCGCAAAGGTACAGAGAAATTCATGCATAACCTGGATGAATAGTTAAATTACAAAATAAGTGTACACTATGAGGATGGAATAATGCAAGCCGAGTTTTAGATTAAGTTTTTTTTTCATATTAAATTAATTTTGAATTTTCTTAAAAGGTTTCAAAGAAAATTTTTCATGCTTATAATCAGATTTTTTAACCCTTCAGCTTGACTTTTGCGCCTTTTTAATAGTTACAGAATTGAAATGAATTTAACATTTCCTGATAAATTTTACATTCTTTATGCAGAGAAGTTCCATTACTTTAAGTTCTTTGAAAGAGAACTTGGAAAAATCATTTTCTTTTTGAGAAAAAATTAAAGTCAAAGGTCAAAGATTCTCTATAGGGTTAAAGAAAATTCATGTTTCACGTTTGGTCAGTATATAATCTAATGGTCCTTAAAGGGTTAAATTTGTATCCTTCATTGTTTTAAAATGCATTTTTTGGCAAAATTATTCCAATTATTGTGAGGTAACATTTTCAATTAACCCCTAGTTCCCCTATGTTGATTAATATCTTTGGGAGAAAATTTTTTGGACAGCTCCATGCAACTATAAAGCACAATTCTCAAGAAAAATTTTTTTTTAAAATAAATTCGTCCCCAATCTGTTGAAAAATTTTAACCATCTTATCTGCACCTCAGAGACCATTTCACGGTCATTTGTGAAGTGAATTTAGCAAGCACGAGGAAGTCCCAAGAATGCATTCAAGTGTAAGCTCATATGTACGCCTCATTCTCCCCCTTGCAATCCCCTTGTCACGTGCAGGTGCTTCAGGTAAGACTCCACGTGTTTCTTTTTTTTTAATTAATTACACCCATCTAATTCTCCCAAAAGCCATGAGGTGAAGAAAGAAAGAAAAGCAATATTGAAAGAAAGCAACGACGCCTCATCACAATTGATGCGAATTGTATGAGGTTGAAGGCTTTATGAATTTATTATTTATTTTTGCATAAACTGACCAAATGAATATTTGGTACATGCAAAAAAAATTTCTTTCATCTGTTTACTTTTCGGATGGATATTCATTGTGAGAAATTAATCATCAATCAAAGGGGTAAGCAAGCGTTAAGTTGATTAAAGAAAATTTGGTCTATTTAGCTGAGGATTTATTTGCATTTTCTTTCCATCTTCCCCGCCGCAAGTAATCTGCATTCCATGGGTGATGAAGAACACTATCAAGGGGGAAAGAAAAGTAATAAATTTAATATATTTTTTTGCATTTTCTGAGCACAACATTTCCCTTTCCCTCGTAAAGGTTTTCTTTGCAATTGATTCTTCTGAAAAAAAAATCCATTAAAAAATTCTCTTTCATTTTTCTTTTCAATTAAATACCTCTATTAATTCCACAAATACCTCCAATTCGATGAATTTGTTGATTGATACCTATAATGTTTAAATATTTCATTAATTCATTAGTTTCCAATTTAATTGCAAAAAAATCTTTATGTTTTTTTAATGATCAGCGTTAATGTGATACTGTGTTATCAGTCACGTATCCAAATTAATTTTAATGCGAAATTTTGGAGCCCGAAATGGGACTCACGGAGAAGGAGGAAAAAAACAAAATTTTATAAATTCAAATTAACGAATATTCACATTAAAAAAATATCCAAGATAAGGATTTTAATGTAATTCACGAATTTTTAGAAGCAAAAAAGGTATTTTAATGAAATCCACAACCGATATTTGTGGGGAAAATAAAAGTTTCTCTGGAATATTGATTGACAATCAGGCATAATTAGAGAGTGAGAGACAGAAGAGATCCTCCTGGGAAGTAGTTTTCTCAGTTTTCTCAATTAATTTAATTTTAATTGCTCATTTTGAGTGCATTTCCCCCTTGAAGTTGAATTTTCCAGACAATTAATGTGCTCATGAACTTCTAATTGATTTAGAGGTTTCTACTAAATGGTGGCTCTTTTAAATACCAACAATTTACTGCATCAGTGGCAAATTAATGTTTCTAATTTTATGCAAAAACTGTCTTCCCTTTTCAACGGAATCATAAAAATTACATTTAATTTGCATTTTGGAACATTTTTCAAATCAATAAATCTTTTTTTTTCAACCGTATTTTCCCATGCAAAGAAGCTTAATGTGAACGATAAAAGCTATTGAGACAGAAATGAATTTGCTAATAAATTTCATTGGTGCATGAATTAAAAGGTTTCTATAAAATATGATAATGCCTCCGTCAAAGTGAAAAATCACATTTGGTGTAAATTATAAACCTAATTTATAAATCAATTGGAAATTTTATTGGAATTTTATTGACGAAGACACACCATGATTGATTTGCATAGAAATTACATACAATTTTGCGATGGAGCACAATATTTTTGCAAATTCTCCCCTCCATCCATATCATCAAGGATTGGCGCACAAGAAAATTATTCGAATGCGAGAAAGTTCTTTTGCTCAAATACCTTAACTTTGTGTGATGGTAGATTAGCTGTTGGGGAGTGAAAAGTTTTATTTTGAGAGGTGGAAAATATAGAAAAGAAAACATTGCATAAATTAATCGCTAATATGTAATTCAATTGCTTCTAGCCATAACATGAAAATGTCTTTAATTATAAAAGCTGTGTATAATATGCATGTATGGCATTAAGTTTAACATACTGAAAGCTCTTTTTTTCGGTCAAAGACACGCTAAATGCAAGAAGATGGGGAAAAGGCGAAAGGTTTTGTTAATTTATTATTAATACTGGATGCAAGACTTTAATTTAAATTTACTTTTTCTTATACCACACACGCGGTATATTTTCAACACCGAAAAAATCATTCAATTTATGCATAATTTTAGTCTTATCTCTGTGAAAGAATCCCGATGAATAAAAACCTTCTCTTAGGAAAGTCTTGAGAGTCAAAAGGTGAAATGTTTTTACAATGAGGTTCGATAAAATAGCGGCATTTACATGAGTTAAAGATTTATATTTATTTTTATTTATTTACAATTTTTTTTATTTTTTATTTTTATTTTTTTTATTTTTATTTTTTAGAAAATTAAAGATTTATTTAAAATATGTTTCAAAATTTTTCTTTAAACATTTGATGATTCTTTTTTAATTTAAGACGTTCCTTTTCTAACACTTGACGTTCTTTTTAACATCTGCAGCGCTTCTTTTTTAAAACTTGACATATTTTTAACGTTTGATATTCTTTTTTACCATTTAACGTTTATTTTCTAACGCTTGATGATTCCTTCTAACGTTTAACAATTCTTTTTTTTTAAGTTTGACGTTTCGTTTTTAACGTTTGACTTTTTAAAGGTTTGCTTTTGTGCTTTCCTTTGACATTTCTTTTCTAACGTGATCTTTCCTTCTGATGATTGATGTTTGTTGTTCTTTTTTCTAACGTATTTACAAAGTTTTAAAATACATACTTTATCTCAATTTTAAATGTTTTTTTTAGCATGAAAATAATTTTTTTTTGGCATAAATTGAAAAGGATGAATTTCCTATATTTTTTATTAGGGAGTGTTCATACGCCCAAAATACCTTCCTGGCTACGTCCATGAGAGTTAAATAAACTCTTTTGGTCTTAACTACGCAATATTTAATCTTTTATCTCAATTTCAGTTTATATTTTGAAGAATTAAACCCTTATTTTGCAAAATGAAAAGCATTTTAAATTATTATATTTGACCCATACTGAAACGAATAAACTCCTTTAGCAAAAAAATAAACATAGACTATGTGCCAAATATTAAACTCTTGCTAAAAAAATCGCCTTCTAAATGCTATAAAATTGCCAAGCATCTCTCTCACTCGTATAATAAATTTCATATTGTTGGTTCGTCTCCTAAAAGGCGTGTTTTATAGCTGAAAAATTGTAATTTTTGTGTGCAAATTATATACAAATTTCGCACATAAATTTCTCTGAGTGTACGAACCCCACGAGAACACCAAAAATTCACCCATATTTTAATCAAAAAACCATTTTGTGGTTTAAAAATTTCATCGAAATCACCTCTAAATGGTAAATTCATGGGCATTTGCATTGAAATTTCACCTTTGAATTCCAAGGATCAGGCAAAAGTATCGGATTTCCTTATCTTAAACGTTGCGAATTAATGCAAAAAAATTTACTCTCTCTCACTCTCTGCGCCTTGAGGAAAGTTTCCAAATTTCACTTGTACATATATAATTCCAATTTTCACCCAATGATCTTCTTCTTGTCCAATAAAAATCGAAGAAGCTGCAATGGAGGGTTTGGCGACAAATGGCAGTGCTACGTGAACCTTACCATGGATCGGTCATTATCTTTAGGGCATTGTAGCCATTTTTTTGATTAGTTTTTCCTAAAAATTTTCTTTCAAGATTTGAAGTTTATTTTCAAGTTTAAAAAAATCTTGGAGAGTTTTCCAACCGGTGAGTGCGAGAAAAGCGTCAAAATGCGTCTTGATTTGTACTCTTTTTTTCTTTCTCGAAAAGACTCCGCGCGGGAGTTTTCAGTGCGGAAAGAAGGTTTTCTTCTTCTTTCCATTCATTGTATATGGAATTATACCACTGTTCGATTTCTTTATACCACCACACTCATCTTGATCATCTTGAGAATTATGAGCTAATTGATTTATTAAGTTTCATCGCATTTGCAACTCTGTGTTTTATTCCATCTCATTTAACTGCACACTCCACATAAACATATAGCAAAAAAATTATACATAAGGGTCCAAATTTGAAAAAAATAAATTCAAGCGGTTTTTAATAAGATTTATTGGTTTAATCTGAATGATTTTATAGGAAACAGAAGTAATTTGAAAAAAAAAAATCCGTGAGTTTTTGTGTTAATAGATGCATGATTTTTTTTTCATAATTGTAGCACGAAACGAGCATAAAAAATGCTAATGTTTCTATGATAAGCAATTCTATTTGTATTTTATTTTGAAAATAAATTAATTTTATAGCATTAGAAGGTAATTAAATAATTGCGAATTAAGCACAGGGTGAATAGGATTAGTGAGCTTGATCTAAGTAATTCATATTTTGGAAATAGTTGTTAAGCTAAAAGTTAGAGAATGAACGTTAAACGTTAGAGGAGAACATCAAACGTTAAAAAATGAACGTCAAATATTAGAAAAAAAACAGCAAAACCGTCAAATCATTCATAAAGAAGATATTAAACCTATTAAACGTTTGATAAAGGAACCTAAAATGTAAAAGAATAAACAACAAACGTTGGAGAAGAAATGTCAAACATTAGAAAATTAAGTTTCAGACGTTTGTAAAAAGAACGTCAAATGTTAGAAAATGCGCTTTAAATGTCAGGGAAGAAACGTTAAATATTATAGAAAAGGGACATTAGAACGTTAGAAAATAAGCTTCAAACGGTTTTGTTCCTTCTTCATCAGGCCTACAAAAGCTTGAGGAGAAAAAAAAACAGGAGAAACCGCAGAAGTTAGGAAAGGATAAAATATCTAACGTTAGAATTGTATAAAACGTTAAAAACAAAACAATTTAATATTCAACAGTCATTAGATAATTTAATTAATTTGTTAATCTCAATCTTCATCAAATTCGATTCTTAAGCCATTTTATTTTATCTTCTATTTAAAAAAAAAGAATCGTTTTCTAAAAATTTTATTTCTATTAGACTTTTTAACTGCTCTTCTGTATTTTATTGATTTTTTTTTGTTTTCCTTCTTCCAGAGGATGTCTTATGCAGGACTCTCACAGCATTTGGACATATCGCGGCTACCATCTCCGGGAGATCGGTTTGATCTCTTGGATTTAATTGGGGAGGGCACGTATGGTGAGGTGTACAGTGCAAGAGACAGACAAACCGGGCAATTGGTGGCTGTGAAGGTGCTCGAAAATATTCCGGACAATGTTGAGGAGATTGAGGAGGAATTCCTTGTCTTCCGCGACCTGTCTCAACATCCCAATTTGCCCACCTTCACGGGGATCTTTCTGCGTCGCGGTGCTACAATTGAAGATGATCAACTGTGGTTTATAATGGAGCTGTGCACGGGTGGTTCTGTGACGGATCTCGTTCAGGGATTGCGGAGTCGCGGGGCTAAGCTCACAGATCAGCAGATTGCCTACATTCTGCGTGAAACAGTGAAGGCGCTGATCTACCTCCATGAAAATCACTGCATGCATCGCGACGTGAAGGGGCATAATATCCTTCTAACGGAGGATGCGCGTGTGAAGGTTGTTGATTTCGGGGTGAGCTCCCACTTGGCTGCCACAATGGCCAGGAGGAATACGAGTGTGGGTACCCCATACTGGATGGCACCGGAAGTCATTGCGTGCGAACAGCAACTCGATCAATCCTACGATGCACGTTGCGATGTGTGGTCAATTGGGATCACGGCAATTGAGCTGGCTGAAGGTGATCCGCCACTCTGTGATCTTCATCCCATGCGAGCACTCTTCCAAATCCCACGCAATCCACCGCCAAAACTCTCGAGACCTGAACAATATTCACCAATGCTGGTGGATTTTATTGCTGAGTGCCTTGTTAAGGATCTCGAACAGAGACCCTTCTCTCGGCAACTTCTTGCACATCCCTTTCTCAAGGTGAGTCTTTGGGATTGATTGATTGAATTCTCGTAAAATTTCACATGGAATTAGCATAAGAAATATGGCATCCAAGACACTATTTATCTATAATTTCAAAGATCATCACCCAATTGCTATAATAGAAAATTTTCGACAATTTATAGCAATTTGGGGTAGATATTTTTGCAAAAGTAAAGGATCTTCAAGTATCTGCTAAAGAGTATATAATTGCGATTAAGTGCAATCAAGAAATTGCTGTGAATTATTGCATGTAAAGAAATTTCACTGAAAGTTAATTATATATTACTTCAGTCAGTGTGATCATCACGAAAGAGCATAAATAATAATAACAATTGCCATATCATATTAGTGCCCATTAATTCGAATAATTATTATTTAATTCATTAATAGATTAGACTTCACAAATCAACAAAAAAAATGATGCTGCCTTTATATGGAATTAGTTTTTATATTTAATTCCTTTTAAGAGGTTATTATAATATTTTTTTTTCGCTGCTGTTGTTGGGGGAAGATTGGAAGCCCTTTCTCTTTTTAATTAATTTCACTTTCTGTGATCATTTTCTTCCTAAACGTTTGCTTATGGAAATATTTGAGAAAATATATCTTTTATTATAATTTCTTTATGCTAAATAAACTAACAAATGATTTCTTTTTAAAAACATTTTTTTTCAGGCTGTTGCAAATTTCGAAGATAAAGTCCGGCTAGAGCTGCAACAGGAGATCCAACGTCAGCGTCGCGATGGAAGGACCCCCCGTCGTGTGGAGGTTACCACGAAACACGGTCGTTTGCGCAGTGATCGCAAATCTAGACCACAAAAAATGTACATGGATGATCTTGCGGGCTTGGAGATCCTCACGGAGGATGCAATTGCGGAGCAAATACAGAAACGCTTCGAATGCAACCAAATCTACACCTACATTGGGGATATTCTCCTTGCGGTGAATCCTTTTGCAAATGTAGGCTTGTACGGTAGTAGCTACCAGAAGCGCTATATGGGTAGCGTACGATCGGAGAATCCCCCGCATATCTATGCAATTGCCGATGCGGCTCATCAGGCATTGGTGCATCAGAAGCAAAATCAGGCCATCGTTATAAGTGGTGAGAGTGGATCGGGGAAGACGGAGAGTGCAAATTTGCTGCTAAAGCAACTCGTCTTCCTGGGTAAGGCACCCAATAGGAATTTGGAGGAGAGAATTCTTCAGGTTAACCCCCTAATGGAGGCCTTCGGGAATGCCCGGACGGGTATTAATAGCAATAGTTCGCGCTTCGGAAAGTACCTGGAACTTACAATGACACGCAGCGGGAGGGTGACAGGAGCAAGGATATCTGTGTACCTCCTTGAACAGAGTCGCGTTGTACAGCAGGCAGATGGTGAGGGGAACTTCCATATTTTCTACTACCTCTACGATGGGCTCCATGCAGATGGACGATTAGCTGAGTACCATTTAGATGAGGCTTTTCGGCGACAACACAAGTACCTGGCAGACACATGTGCACCCGCTCAGACGAATATTGAACGCTGGAGGCAACTTAAGGGTAGCTTTAAGGTCCTGGGATTTCGAGACGACGAACTGGACACTGTAAATCGCGTCCTTGCAGCTATACTCAACTTGGGTGATCTTGAATTTGGTGAAGTAGCCACCAATGATAACACAGACAACAAAGCTCGAGTTATTGATGTTGCTCCAATGCATCGAGGTAATGTGGTTGCCCTAGGAGACCCTGTCGAACGGATATTAATGTAATCTTCTTTACAGTATCGAAATTACTTGGGGTTGAACCGAGCGATCTTCTGGAGGCTCTAACTTCTAATTCCGTTGTAACTCGAGGGGAGACCATAACGAGGAACAATACTGTTCTAGAAGCAGCAGCTGCTAGGGATGCCATGGCTAAGGGGCTCTATGGTCGCCTATTTGACTGGATTGTTAACCAAATTAATCTGCTCCTTGTCTACCATCGTCCTAATGGGTAAAGCATCTCTTTTTCAATTTGATCTCCTTCTTCCTCTTCCATGAAGAACCTTAAATGATAAACCTTCCGTTTTGTTTTAGACCCGAACAACTAGCTGTTGGTCTTTTGGATATTTTCGGTTTTGAAAACTTCCCTAAGAACTCATATGAGCAGCTTTGTATTAACATTGCAAATGAGCAGATTCAGTACTACTTCAATCAGCACATCTTCACGTGGGAACAACAGGAGTACATGGCTGAGGGAATTCCGGTTGATCTGGTGGAATTCTCGGACAATAGACCCATCCTCGATATGCTTCTATGTCGTCCACTTGGCCTGCTCGCTCTCCTGGATGAGGAGAGTCGTTTCCCACGTGCCACGGATAGATCCCTGATTGAGAAATTCCATCAGAATGTCAAGAATAAGTACTACATCCGCCCAAAATCGGATGCAGTTTGTTTTGCAATTCATCACTTTGCCGGACGCGTTGTGTACCAAGCTGATGGGTTCCTAGAGAAGAATAGGAACTTCCTACCGTCTGAAGTAATTCAGCTTGTGCGACAGAGCTCCTATGATATGGTTAGATTCCTTTTCCAGTGCCCGATTACGAAGACTGGGAATCTTTACTCTGCACTACAGGATACTGGATCCAAGCAAAGTGTCGTCAAGTCTGATACTAAAGTAAGCTTGCTTTTGTTAAAGTCTTGAGATCAAAGTTTTGAGATGAATTTTTTCCCACAGGAACGTTGTAATTCACGAGGATTGGCATCTCAGTCGAGGGCTCAGCAAACAGTCTCCACCTACTTCCGGTACTCCTTGATGGATCTACTGCAGAAAATGGTAGCAGGATCCCCGCAATTTGTTCGGTGCATTAAACCAAATGATGCAAAGGAGTCAAAACGCTTCGAAGCACCTAAAGTTATCAAACAGCTCAGGTATACTGGAGTCCTGGAAACCATCCGTATTCGTCAGCATGGATTCAGTCATCGTTTCCCCTTTGCGGAATTTCTCAAGCGCTACTGCTTCCTAGCTTTTGGCTATGATGAAAAAGTCGTTGCAAATCGTGAGAATTGCCGCTTGTTGCTGGTACGGCTGAAAATGGATGGATGGGCACTCGGGAAATCTAAGGTTTTCCTCAAATACTATCACGTTGAGTTTCTTTCGAAACTCTATGAGGAACAGGTGAGATTTCTCAGCCTAAACCCACCAAATGGTTGATATTAAAATTTGCACTAATTCCAGGTGAGGAAAATCATAATTGTTCAAGCGTGCGTAAGACGCTGGTTAGCACGTACTCGCTTCCTTCGGACACGGAGCCGAATGTCTGCGAGTGCAGTAATGCTACAGAAGCACGTGCGTGGGTGGCTAACACGACGACGGATTTCCCTGTTGCGCGAACGACGCAACAAGGAACGCCGTGAGCGCATGGAAACGCGTGATGTGCGCCCATTGAAGCGACACGACGTCGAAAGTGGGAAGGAGAATCAGGAGCAGGCAGCAGTTGTAATTCAGAGCTACTTCCGTGGCTACACCATCCGCAAGAAGCGTTGGTGTGCCGAAATGGAGTCCAAAACACGCCATGCTCTCAACAATGCAAAGAGTCGCATTGAAGCGCAGAAACTCCTGCAGCGTGAGGGATTGTCCATGAATGAAGCATCACGTGTTGTGCAGCGCTTCTACAGGACACTAAAGAAACACAGCCAAAGAACCGAAGCCGAATGCGTGCGCACTAAGAAACCCCTGACGCCGAGAGATCAGCAATTGGAGTTGATTTCCTTTTCGCAAAATGTACATCTACTCAATCAGGAGATACATAAGAATTTGCGTCGCAACAAGCCACCTGTTCGACTTGAGGAAGTTGACAAATTCCCGCCAGACTACAAGCGTCCACCGGGATTTGTACTTGTGCCAGGACTCCTAGGAGCCGTACCGGGTGGGGATGATGCACCTAGTCGCTATCGGCGTCCCTCACGGGAGAATCGATCCAATGGATCAACAAGTGAAGACGCAACCAAGTAAGTTTGTTTTTAAATTTCTTTTTAAACGGTTTTGTTAGTAAATTTTTAAATATTTTGCTTAATTTGGGAAAAGTGTCTGGCTTGAGGATGATATGAACGGAGATTGGGACTTACCTTTCTACCGTATGGAACAAAAACTTAGGAATTTCAGGTTAATACCTACTTATTTTTAGGGGATTTTTTCACTCTTTATATTAAATTTTTCTTTATAATTTTTTTGTTAATATTTATACGTTAAAGATTATAAAAATAATCTTTGATAAAATTAAAAGAATTAATTTTGCACAATTCACTGAAAGAAAATTTAGTAAACATGCGCAAAAAGTGGTGGAGCTTCAATAATCTTAATTTTAATTTTGGAAATTTCGGAAAGTAAGTAATTGAAGTTTAAAAATTATGAAATTGGATGAAATTGATTGAAGGTTTATTCTGACAAAAATCATTTCTTATCTTACAATTTGAGAGTTGTAAGATTTTTGGTATTCTCTAAAATAGATTGAAAGATTTTGACAGTTTTATTTTTTTTTCTAAATTGTGCAAAAAAATAAAAAAAATAATTTTCTAAAAATCTCTTAAGTATCTTTTCACAGATTTATGGAAAATATAATCGTGTGTTTTCCTTTCATTTCAGTAAAATAGGAAGATGTCAAAATATTTATTTCATTTTATGATGTTTTAATTTGAGTCAAAATTCAAAGCAAAATATTTTGATTTTGTTGTAAGAAAACAAACGTTTTTTGACAAAATGTTAAATTGAAATTCTATTAAAAATATTTTCCTATCTTTTTCTTACAAATAGAAAATTCAAGAAAAAAATATAAAAGTTTGATTTTCAAAAAATCTACTACAATGTTCTTAAACAAATTTTTGAAAAGTATTTTTCTTTCTTTTGTAATTCATTTCTAACAATATTTTTTCACAGAATGTCAAAAATCTAACAACTCTCGAATTTTAATTAAGGAAAACATGAAATTTTTAGCAGAATGAAACCCTAAGAATTATTTTATTATATTGAAATTTTTTCTCAGTGTAGCTTTCAAGATTTTCTAGTAGAATAATCAAGATGGAGGCGCCGGGGAAAAAATTTTATGATTTTTCTTTATAAACTGTGCAAAACCTTATTGCTGCAGCTTTGAAAAAGTTTTAAATAAACTATTCTATTAAATAAAAATTAAATAACTGATCAATTAAATAGAATAAATAATTTAATTCCATGTTTATGTCTCCATTAAATTCGTTTCTTTTTATTAAAATTTAATGATTTATTGGCTTTGTGGAAATACTATTGAGGAAAATTGTAAGATAATTAGAAGTAATTGTAAGGAATTAGTAACAAGGATTGCGTATCGATTGCTCAACTAAGTTGAGATTGTAATTTGCATTCAATTTATTAAATTTTAACATCATTTCCACCCTTTAATGGAACATTTATGCTATAGGTGTGGTGGGAATGACGATGTTGGGATGATTTTAATTGCATTTATAATGAAATTCTTTAATTTTCTTTGTCACCTATAGACGCCGTAGCTACAGCCGTGAAGCTCAGAGTCCACCCAATGATGTGCTGATGGTGCGGAATGAGAGGAAGATCTCACCAGGTTGGCAGCAGGCACTCCAAACGGATGCAGATAGAAAGCTAAAGGGGATTGTGAGGTAAGTTCATGGCAAAGTCTTCTACTATAGTTACTCTCTGTAAAATATTCTGAATGATTAATTTTAATGATGCGCTTGCACAAAAGAGCCAAATTGGCTGCTGGGAAATTTGGCGAGATGGTAAAATTTAGAATTTACACATAGTGAATGACATAAAGGGAAAAGTTTTCTAATTTAAGCTCTCTCTCTCTCTCTCTCTCTCTCTCTTAATTTATCTCCAACAGCAACCTTAAGGCTGTACCAGCATTCAGCTATTTGAGCCCCAATACAAACACCAATCCCGTTGTCACGGACCTCAAGCAACTTCTCCGCCATTCACCCCCATCCGCAGCCACGGAGGCACCAACAAAGCTCAAGAATACCAATGTGGCCATGGAGCAGACACACATGAAGAATGTCCTGGGATTGGTTTTTCTCAATAAGTCCACGCATCAGCGACCGAAAAAGGAGAAACGGGACAAAAAGACCCCCGAACTTCCGGCACAGAAGGTGGCATCACGACGCATCCTTCAGACACACGAATACCAAAATGTGAATGAGGAGGCAAAGCAGAATAAAGTGCTGAAAATTCCAGTCTTCAGGAAGTTCGGGGATACAAATATTCTCGTGAAGAATCGCAAAAATCTCTGCATGAATAATGTGGCATGCGGTGCAAAATTCAATGGTGTCTACCGGCCAAATATAACGTCCTTTGCCCAAATGGAGAGGAGCCCACCGCTGCCGGAGTCCACGTCACCACAGCACAAGTACTCCAACTTCAGCATATCCAAGTACCTGAACATCGATGTGAAGGGGCCACGCAGCAAAGTCTCGTCGTCGCGGGAATCATCGCCCAATCTCACCATGTCCACCAATTCATCGGCCAAATCCTCGGGCTCCCTGGAACCGGAGAATACGGAACCCGCCTCCTACCTTGGTCCCTTTAACTTTCGCCAATTGCTGCGTCCCACGCAGGGTCCCACGGAGAGTCTGCGGAAGCGCAAGTGTCTCAGTCCGCCGACACTACCACCCCCACAGCGGGGGCGCAGCTTCAACTGAACCAAATTCCTGAGGGCCCTCGATCTACCCTTCCTCATACATCCATCTCGTATATTGTCTTTACAAAATGGAATTGTTTCGAGAAATAAAATATGTCTCATTTTATTGAATATTTTGTTCGATTTTACTTTTTAACTGAACAAAAATCTTTTTTTTTTAATCTTTGCTTTTTGTTTGTTAATTATTCAATGAAATAAATCAAATTCTAGGTATGTAGGTATGTACATTTTTAAATTAATTAATTTCTAAAATCTTCTGCATTTACAATTCAGATTGGTCCAGAAATTCTTTAGAAATTTCACCGAAGTTTGACTTCAAAATTAACCAGAAAATTCTTTAACCAGAAGTTCTAAACTCCATCTTTAATTAAATCCTTTCAACTTTTGTGAACAAATAAAAAAACGTTATGTAATTTTTATGCTTTTTATACATTCAAATCTGGCTTAAAAATGTTGCAAAAATCTTTTGTTGATTTAATTTTCATTTGTCAAGAGAATGGGGTAGATTCTGATAAGAATCTTTTCTTACAATTCATAAGTTATAAGATTTTTGGTATTCTGAGAAAAATCTTATATGATTTTGACACTATGTCTTTAATCGTATTTTTTTTAAAGAAAATTGTTTTTTCAGAGTGCTTTTAAGATCTCTCAGACTGATTCTATAATTTTCTTTTCACAACATCAACTGTCAAAATCTTATAACAACTTTAAAGTTCTTTAAGTTGCTAAAAACGAAAAGATTTTAATCAGAATCGAACCCAATGTTTAATTTTAATCAAGAAAATCTTTTAATCAGGAAAAAATGTGAATTTTTATCACAAAATGCACTAAACAATCAAAATCAATATTTTATTTTAATTATATATGTTTCTTTGGTAAAGAATTAAATTAAAGTTCCGAAAAATTCGATCAATTTATCTAAAAGTTTTTTTTCATTAAAATATTTATTTTATTTCTCAATTTTGTAAGCTTTAAGACGATTCTTTGAAACTTTTAATTAAAATATCAATTCAACAATATCGACCATATTTCTAATCAATTTTCCTAGAACTAGAACAACATTGTGTACATAACGTTCAAGTTAAATATTTATTATGCAAAAACAAAGAAAAGTTTCTTGAGAAGTCGCTAAAGTATGTGTGTGTGTTGGTGTTGGAAAATTGGAAAAACACCCCCAAGAGTTTCGCATGAGAAATACGCTGCAAAACAAAGAAGAGCAACGCTATTCTTAGCCCCTAAATACATATACCGATATAGGCCAGTAGAATTAGCGGAAAATGACCCCAAACCTAAAATAAATTCTGATAAAGCCAAATTTTGCACGATTTGATTCATAAAATTATAAGCAATATTTTTTATGTTCATAAGCATACTCTAAAACGTGTGCTAATTTCAGAAGATGAGTTTTAATATTTCCATACATTTTTCACATAAGAATCCATTTTTTGAACAGGTGGCGCCGCGAGTAGTTCAACGAAGAAGTTCAATTTAACATTTAAGGCAAAGTAAATATTTACCTTTTTTATTTTAGTATTGGCATCTGCTCTGTACGTCCAGAATACGTGTGTTTTCGGTGGTGCCCCACGCTTTGGGCGGGCAAGCAGTCTCAAGCGCGTCTGTGAGATTGTCATTGTCCACCGGAACGCTTGATTGAGATCCTGGTTTCGGGCAAGACAATGTGTGTTTTTTCTTTTAATTGTTCTTGTAACTCAATTTACAATGGATTCGTCAGGTGAAGATGACGATGATAAACAAATTTATCTTCGAGTGGCATTGAATTCAGTCTGTGATATGTCCTATGAGCTCGAGGGTGGCATGGATACATCAGAAAGAGGGTGCGCCGGCTGGCTTTGAATTTTCTTGGCAATGTCTATCTGCAAAATAATATTGGATCCTTGAAGCTCCCTATCAGTCACAACGTTCACCAAATTATTGAATTCTGGTTTGAAAAGGACAAACTTAAATAAATCCTGAAGCAGATTAATCAATCGTGAATCCGGAGAGGTCATCATTTTCAAGCGTTCCGGTGGGCAATGACAATCTCACAGACGCGCTTGAGACTGCTTGCCCGCCCAAAGCGTGGGGCACCACCGAAAACACACGTATTCTGGACGTACAGAGCAGATGCCAATACAAAAATAAAAAAGGTAAATATTTACTTTGCCTTAAATGTTAAATTGAACTTCTTCGTTGAACTACTCGCGGCGCCACCTGTTCAAAAAATGGATTCTTATGTGAAAAATGTATGGAAATATTAAAACTCATCTTCTGAAATTAGCACACGTTTTAGAGTATGCTTATGAACATAAAAATGTTGCTTATAATTTTATGAATCAAATCGTGCAAAATTTGGCTTTATCAGAATTTATTTTAGGTTATTTTACATCTCCGCTGGCCTAATATGCATATATATACCCATATGTACATATATACCTACATAGTTTTCCATATCAATTGAAATTCATGAATACATACAAGTCATTATGTATTGTGTTGAATTTAGACAATAACGCCTGGATGGTTTATTTGAAAGAGCTTTCCATTTGAAGTTTGTGTAGATTCAATTGAGCTTTTGGGGGACAATTGATGCAGTTGGGTGAGCTTTGTGAATGTTAAAAATTCACAAAATGTGCTTGAAAGAAAGCATAAAGCATAAACTCACTTTGCCTCGATGTTCTATTTCTGGACTTTATTGCTATTTTCGTGGGCGAATTTTCAAACACTTTTCCCCATGTTAGTTGGGTTGGGGTCTCCTCCGGATTAATCGTGGTAAAAAGTCCAAAGATTACGTCACGCGACAACACTCGAATGCGCCAAGTCAATGTCGAAAATATTCGTGCGACGACTGCATGGATGTTATGCTGTATTTTCCCGCACGCATTTTCCTCCCGAAGCTGCAGAGAGATTTTTCACGAAAAAACTGTTCGTCAGTCGTGACTTTTCCGCCATAGTGATCACTTGATCATCCATTATTCTGTGTGTGTGGAGATCGACTTCGGCTCCACACAGTTTTCATCGCGATGGCGACCAAGAAGAGCCAAGAGCTCGTGATAAAAGTGAAATCAATTGAAAGGACCCTCCTGCCGCTCATAAAACAGGTAAGAAAATTCATTTGGAATTTTTCAATGAAGTAAATAATATAAAAACTATAGAAATATATTTAAATCTACACAACTTCCCTGCCAAAGAAAAATGATTTATGACGCAAGGCGCGTCGTGAGGAAATTCCTTTGAAAATGTTTATTTACCAAATAGTGTCAGTGATGGTGATAGAGTGTCGATCTCTGTCGCGGAAAATTGATTCAGTTAAATGGAAAATGGTTTATATGATTTGTGGTTGAGGAAAAAACGACAAATAGCCACAAATATTGAACCGCAATCTTGACATTTGCTTCCCTCATCTAAAAGTTTTCAAATTATCCGACATGGATTTATTTTTGTTGCCGTTTGTTGAGCTTCACGCGCTATAGAGAGAGAAAATTGAGTTGATCATCTTATTAGATTTTAGATTAATCTGATCAGCTAGTAAAATATCATTCTAACGTAAAAAAATGTGATGGGTGAATGGGCCAGCCGGGTTAGGTCTTTTTGACGGGATTAATTTATTACACGTCAGACACGTCACGTAAAAAATATTCTCTATTACACCATTGACGTAGTGGACATAGTCAGAGAGTGTTTGAGTGCTTAAATACAGTAAGAGTTTATATAGTTTTAATTTATCTTTTAATGCAAAAAAAATATTTCTAAATTATAAATTACACGTAAAAAAATGACAAAAAATTTAAACGTTAGAAATAAAATGTCAAAGGTTTGGAAAGAAATTCCGCAATATAATAAAAGGCATCAAATTCTGCTAAAGAAACGTTGAAGGTTTGAGACGAAACGTCAAACGTTAGAAACAGGAATGTCAAACTTAAAACGTCAAATATTTGAAAGTAATATCTACCGTTAGAGAAGAAACAATGAACGGTAGAAGAAAAACGTCAAACATTATAAGTCTATTGTCAAAAACGGATTGATAGAATAACGCGTTCTCTAACGTTGAGAAATAGAGAAAGAAGTCAAATATTTGAAAAAACTCGATATATTGCAAAAACAAAAAAAAAACAAATGTTTGGAAAAGAAACGTCAAACTTCAGACGTTAGATAATATAAAAAAAACAACAAACGTTAGAAAAAAGAGCATAAAATATTAAAGAAATGTGAAATGTCAGAAAAGAAACGTTAAGAAATCTTGTTTTTTACTTAAAAAAATATATTTAAATTCTGCATTAGTTTAAAATAACTAAATAATTATTTAAAAAACGATAATTTATTTTTTCATCTCCTTTCTAGTTTAATTAATTGAAAGTAAAACACATTCTCCCTTAGAAAAAAATATTCAAGAAACTTTAAATCCTATGCAGGATTATGCTCTATCTATACTATCGTCATTTGTTACATGGAGAAAAGCCTTGGCGGCAGAATGTCTCCTTGAGCACACCTCCGCAGAAATTCCTAATTGGATACTCCAAGGCGGGGTGAGACTTTGAAACTAATCCCGCTTCGGGGGGTTTATATAGAGAATTAATTAGCGGAATTGATTTTCAATTGGATGAGAATTAATTATCTCGCATCTAGATGAAACCGCACTGCCCGTCCCTCATTGCCCTCATTGCCCATTTTCTTCCAACCGCCAGTCTGTGACTATTTTTAAGCACGCCGCTGTGCCCCCATCCTCCGGACACCGCACCAGCTGGTGTAACCCACCACACACTGTGATTGCCATCTCGAGAGGTCCACGTGGTGCTAAAACTACAACAAAATAGTTTCTCCTCGACTGGTGGCGCACGCGGGGGTGGGTTCACACAGTGAGTACGCGAGGATGGGTGGAAAAGAGCGCGCATGCGATCCATATGGGTGGCATACGAAGAGACTACCAAACTGTTGCACCACGGCGTCCCTTGCGACGGGAACTCCTGGGTTCGATATTGATTGGATTCCGCGGGGGGGTGGGGAGAGCTCCTCTCACGCGTCACACAAAGAACTCTCCGTGGCGCTCCAGCTCTGGGAGCAATGAAATCACCAAGACTACCTTCCCCTTTTTCTCTATAAGCAGGTAGGTGGGGGATTTACGTCCCAGAGATATTTGACCACCATCTCACGGAGTATTCGGCAAATTGCCACATTATGGAGCAGCATAGCGGGCAAAATCCTTCTTCTTATGCTCGCTAGTTCTTCCTCAAAAATTTGAGGGATTTTTTGAATTGATATTTGATGTTTTTTTTTTGAGTCTCAATTAGACATTCGAGTCTGATTTAGACAATTTTTGAGTCTCAATTTAATTTAATTAGCAGTTCAAAGCATTTTTTTATTTTTAATTAAATAGATTACTTAAACAATTTTTGGGAAATAATTTTACACGTTTAAATTAAAATTCAAACTTCTCTCAGTAACTCAACCCTATACTCCCCTAATTCTTACTACATCTACCGCAGTCTTCGTAAGCCCTCAATGTTTTCTCGGGAAAATAGCAGAAAATCTGATTGAGAGACAAATTAATTTTCTTTTGAATATTTTTTAAAAGATTTTTTAAGCTTTATCTTTAGGAGTGATAAACAATTAATTAAATCTCTTTGTAAATTAATTTATCCCCTGAAGCTCCTGTGAGGAATTTCCCTATTAACCATTGAGTACTACATATATAGGGTAAGCTTTTCGAAGGGAAAATGAGAGAAATAAGGATGCGCACCCCTTGGAGCCTGGGGAAATTTTGTCGAAGCTTTTCCACCATCATTTTCCCCCACCATAGGAGCACCCCCAACATTGTCCGGGGCTGCTGATAGCATAGAGCGAAATTTTCTTCCAGTTGCACACTGTCTTCCGATCGCGTCGCTCTATCCGTCACCGATTGCAGTTTAATTAATAAATTTGTGTACAGTATTCACCCTCAGGCAGTGCTCCTGCTTTGATTTCTTCCTCCCCCCGAACACCTGGAATTCACTACTGTGCGGATTTTCCACTCCACATCACGCGGGGATTTATATTTATATCAAATATCACAAAAAAAATTCCCCTACAGGCTCCATTTTAGTGGATTCTGGAGCTTTCTCTACTTTCTTTTTTCACATAATTTTTGGTGAAGGGCACTGTGGTGGTGAATTTGTGGGGGTTGAAGAAAGTATAGTGAAGAAAAGTGCATGAAATTGATGGAAAAATGTGTGAGTGAAAGGTCTAATTGAAAATGTGAAAAATTCTCTCTGTCTCTCAATCTGTGGATTCACCTTTGTGATCTGCGAGAAGATGAAAAAACCCACCCCAAGTAGTCTCCCACGTCGGCAGCTTTTGGCGAGCTTAAAGCGCGACACATACATATATAGCTAAAAGGGCTCAGGGGTGTATTTGTGTGTGTATGAAAGGGGTTTGGTTTATGGAGTGATTTTTTCATATGACTGCCTTTTCCCATTTTTCATGCACACACCGTATATCTTTTCTCCGTCATGAGGGTGGCAAGCCCCCAGTAAAAAGAAGAAAAAAAACCACTAACCATTTGCTCGTGCAATTTTCCCCAAAAATAGCACACACAAAGACGCTCGGTATCCCACCCACTGAAAGGGAGAAAATATTTGCGGCCAAAAATGTCAGTGACAAAGTCATAAACTCCATATAAAGGAACCCACAAACTCACCAAAAATTTCTCTTAGCCCATTCCTGTGGATAGAGAGCTTTTAGTGAGATAACAAATTCTCTATTATGTTCTAGATTAAATTAAATTCTATACATAACTATGGGGCGATATATCCATTCGAAGATAACTAACTTAAGAAAGAATAGAAGCTTCTCTGCAAGATTTAATAAAACACCAAAATTGGATAATTTATCTGATTTTCAGGTAAATTTGCAAAGCCATAAGCTTTTTATAGTTCTGAAAAAATATTAAAGAAATGACTTGGAAATGCAGCATTAAAATGAAAATAATCCACTTAGGATAGTTCTACTCGGAAGGCTGGCTCTTTGTTTCATGTGTGCTTCGAGTGCGTCTATGAAACATGAAGAATGAAACATTATTTTCTACGTGCAACTGTGATTCTTGGAAAAAAAAACTGTTCAGCAATCTCTAGATCAAACTTAAACTTTGTATGAGTATTTATTAGTTTCTACTTCTCAAAAAAAATCATTAAAATTTTTTCCCAAAATTGGCGGTGAAAAATGCAAATGGAACTAACATGCCTAGGAGCATAAGCATTACAAAATAATGCCACCGCATGAGAAATTTTTATAGCTTTAGCCATAACGCTAATGGTGGAAGGAATAAAATTTTATTTAGAGCTCTGCAACAATTATTTAGTATTCTCTATATATGCTTTATGCGAAGTAAACGACAACAGAAGTTCTCCCTTATTTCCGGGTATATAGTAAAGCTACCAGTGGGTGGGTATAAGGGTTTGGTTTATTGATAAGTTAAATATTAAATGAGTATAGGGGTTGGTTTGAAGCCCATAGGTGACATAATGTGACATTTTATGCAGATAATTTGACACATTTTACAGGTAAAATGTAATTTTCTTGTTCTTGAAATCAATTATTTAATGAATGTGCCTGCACAAAGAAATTCACGATGAAGGAAAAAATTAAAACGGGAAGGAAATCTTCTCTGTTTTAATGATAAAAAAATTATCAAATTTGAATCTTGCTAAAATTTGCCACCAGATAATGCTGGCAATCATGAATTAGGCGAAATTTGACCTTGAAAATTACATTTCTGACTAATATTAATAAATTCTTCCCTGGAAAACCCTCTTTATGAATTTTACTATATGAATGAGTGAAATATTGAGCAAAAGTAAATTCGGGGAATGAAGTAAAATTGTTCTGCAGTACCAGGAAACGTTCAGCATCTGACCATAGTGGCGGAAAGCTTTTCTTCGCATGAACTAAAAATACATATCAGTTTAAAAAGCTCCGAAAACCACAAAGGGAAGAGATTAAAAAAATATAAGTATTTAAAGGAAAATTCTAAGAAAATTATGTAACTTCCCGCAAAATGGAACTTTTAGTTCCCTTTAAGAGATTTATTATTAACTTTTTGCAAGTTGTATACTAACGAGAAGGTCAAAATGTGGAGTAAAAGAAACTTTTAATAAAGTATTCAATGTTCTTTAATGCTCTCGAAAACTTTCAAAAGCATTATATGGCTTTTTAATCATCTTTTCTATAGAAATCAATTACCAGAAAATAACATAACTCTGTCAAAGAAAATTTTTGCATAAACTTTGCTATGAGAGATGCAAAAAAAATCTTTTTTTTCTGAGTTTGTTTGAAACTTTTTATAACACAGGGCTCCACTTTGTAGACTGGGGTCATGTAGGTTTTTCTTAAATTCGCAGAAAACTTTTAACTTTCGTAGAGTCTTTTATAGAGACTCTACGGAAATTAATTTATCCAATTTACCCCTTTCGCATTTTTTAGGTTATACGTAGAGCAAAACGTGAAACATTAGATTTTATGGAATTTTAATAAATTTTATTGTTTTCTAGAGATAGAAATGCATTAAATTAGCGTAAATGAGCCCAAAGAAGACGTTCTAATTGAGAAATGTCTTCTAAGAGCGTCAAGAGCGTCCATAAAATAAAAATCGTTGTGAAAAGATCGAATGTTTTAATGTTTCAATGTGTTATGCGGACGTGAAAGGGTTAACAGAGTTTCTGATTTTAAAACAAAATTGATAAACAAACTACTAAATCCTTTGAGTACAAAGACAGTCATATATATTGCGCATAAAGCATTTTATTCTTGTAAGCATAAAAAAATCACCACACAAAAGTCTTGTAACATATTTTTCCAGACTCGTGCGAGAAAATTGATTAGGGGGGATTTTGTTGCAGAAAACAAATCTGATGATGGGATTTGCAGGAAATCCTCCTGAATCTCCATTTTTGCAATATTCTTTGCCATCCTGCAAAATATCTCGTGTACGTGTAAACAATAAACAATATGTGGGGTTGTAGAATAAAATAAAATAAAAAACATAGAATGGGAAGGAGGGTATTCCATCCATTTGTTAATTCATCGTGAGAATATATTCCATGTGGTTGAATATGTGGATTTTTTTTGCGCGAGAAACCTTTTTGTGTGGGAAAAAGGGAATGGCGACGGAAGGTGTGACGCAACAAATTCAATTGGCACACAAATTCAAACTCTATTATTGAATTATCTTCTTAGCATGTCAGATTAACCTCTTTTGTGAATGGTACCATCACAATGGCGTCAAGACCTGGGTGGGTATGCTATATACATAAAAGTTCTTCTTGCCTCGTATCTTGTTCACCCGAAATCATCCATCCTTTCGCCCTGTTGAACACCTCCTGTCTCCCTCGAGCTCCCACACTCCTTTAATTCAACATGCTGTGGGAGAAAAGTATCGAATTTCCATTTTCTCGTGACTTTTACTTTCACCATCGTGAGATCTACCACCATTCCCCCACGCGACCACAGAAGACGTCCCAAAGGGGTTTGAGGTATTACATGCTTTCCATGTTTGACTCTGCAAAGAAGCTTCTCTTGTGGTGGCTACATTGGGTGGATTTTGACAGTGACGGACTCTCAATCCATTCCATCAGTCATGGATGGCAAGCACCACCATTTACCCTCATTAGCAATATCTCCTCTTTTTCCTCGTGTCACGCCTGACCGCTATTTTTCCTAGAAAGCCAGAAAAATAAAGGAGGGAATAGCGGGGGAGGGGGGATGGCGCATGGACATGTAAAGCTATATATCCACTCCACAATCATGTGGTTGTTTGGCTAGACTATATAGCATAAGATATTCCCTAGGATGACTGTCGAGAATACTTAACATAAGGGGAGCCTAATTGGGGGATTTATCAAAAGAGTAGCATAAAATACATTGAAGAAGTTGAAGAAATATTTATCAAATAAAATATCTCACAAAGTAAATATAAATTGTTCAAAATAACTTTGCACTAAAACTGGAGAAAGTTTTTTTTTATGAGAATCAACCGAATCAACCAATAAAATCTCTGATTATATTCTTCGACCAATAAGAGAGAACTTGTAATTCTTCTTCTTATTTATTAAAATGCTAACGAGTTTAATTTTATAAAATGACAGTCTTAGTGCAAAGTTCTTTTGAACAAAGTTTATGTAACTATTTTGATAAGAAGAAATTAGCTTAAATTTCATCTTGTTTAAATTTTCTCGTTTTTTTTTCATTGATTTTTGTTCAGTGAAAATGTAGAATATTATTTTTAGCTGTGTTTCTTTCAGACACAGCTTTTGTGTACCGAGCAAAATCGAAAGTCGTCAGATCGGGCTCAAACTTGGGATGAGCACGAATTAGGGTCCCCACATTCCAAAAAACGTATGCGCCAAAAAAAAATTTTTCCGGCCGGCCGTCCGGCCGGAACCTATCGCCTAATTGCAAGAGAACGGTGATAGATAGAGACTTGCGGTAAACGGCAAAGTTTAAAAGTCGACTGGAAGACGTCCGATTATGACGTAAATTTTAACCCCCCACCCCCCCGTCCGCCATTTTGAATAACCTCAAAATTTTGTTTTCGCTACATCTCAGCCGCTATTATAGCTAGAGGGCTGAAATTTTGATATGTTGTAGGGGCCATCAAGAGCTTTCCAACGATATCTCATTTTCGAAAATCGGTCAAGCCGTTTAGTCAATATGGCCGCCACAATTTTTCATCGAAAATCGACCATAACTCGAAAACGGCTTGACCGATTTTGATCAATTCGGGGTCAAATGAAAGATCTCAGCAAACCCTACAACTCTCTAGAACATCCGAAGTTTCAAAAGTGACCGCTAGGGGGCCAAAAATCAAAAACAAATTTTTCGATGAGTTTTCGATGAATATCTCGAAAACGGCGACATAAATTTTCTTCATTTTTTGATATGTTGTAGCTGACCATATTATCTAGCTTCATGCCAAAAATGAAGAAAATCTATGGATCCGTTCTCGAGATATAGCCTTCCAAATTTGGCATGTCATATCTCGGGTTCTACAAGTCCGATCTTGATCAACTCAAGCGCAAATGAAAGGTTTCGAGAAACCCTACAAATGTCTAGAACATTGCAACTTCGAGAAATGACCGCAAGAGGCACTAAAGTCAAAAACAAAGTTTTCGAAAATTTCGAACTCGAATTTTTCGAAAATGGCGACATAAATTTTTTTCATTTTTCGATATGTTATAGCTGACTTCAAGACCTTTCAAACAAAAAATAATTTATGAAAATCTATGGATCCGTTCTCGAGATATGGCCTTCCAAACATTTCTTAGGGTATGACTTCAACTTTTCCCGACTTTGCGCGTATTTAAATTAATTCGCGTTCTAGTTTGCTCTCACAAAATTGGTACACTGAAAGAAACACAGCTCCCGTAAGCTTGGTCAGCTTACCAGTACATTTTTCCTTCAATACTAACCAGAAAAAAGGATTTTTCTTAAATTTTCGTTAAATTCTTACATCGGTTTAAAAAATACTTTTTTTTATTAACCCTTTCCCGACCGCGTGAAACTTTCGGTCTTTTTATTACAAATTTATTCCGTGAAGTCCGTGAAAGCCATGAAAAGACATTACTTTCTCAAAAGACATCTTCTTGAGAGGTTCACGATTCCCTGTCTATGTATGTATTTTAATGACACTTTTGACAGATCCAAATATGACAGTTAATGGTCAGTTGTCAAATTTCAATGTCACAAACTGTATTATATATAACTGACATTAAGTAGTTACCCAAGAAAAGCTCTTTGAATGATATATCTATGATTAATTTTCTGAATTTTCCAGTTGACGCAGCATCATGACAATCACTTATTATCCCCTAAATTGTGCAAAAAAAAAACTGACAAGAAAAATGTGACATTTCCTCGTTTTTTTCTCGCTAAACAATAACAATAAGACACAAAAGACGATCATGAAAAACGCCATGAGACCATGACCAACCCCATTTGTATAACAAAAGCCACTCAAACCATCAAGTGCGTATAGGGGGTGGGTGGGTGTAAAGAAAAACTATTCCAAATTGCGAGGGGAAAACTAAAACAGAAGGGATGGAGGGAAACATTCCGTTACGCTACAAATGGCCACAAATGACGATGCGCGAGCTTTGAAAAGCAAAAGTCGTGAAATTTTATGTGAAATTGATACATTTCACCCATGAAAAGCGCCAAAAGCGAAATCTTTTATCAGGCGTCGTCATTTTTTTTTACATTCGTAAATTCCTACGCCCTCGTGTCAGCTATTTAGTGTATTTATATAAATGATGATGATATAGGGCGGGAAAAAGACAGAGAAATAGGACGATGGGGTGTGTTGAAAGGATAGATTTTGGAGAAAAAAAAACATCACATATAGTGAATGGCGAGGGAAGAAATATGGTAGGAATGCTATGGGGGAGAGGGAGGCAAGCATGGACGAAATTTTGTAATATGACGTGAAGCTCACGGAAACGGAAACGCAGACTGCAAGTCATTTCACAAGCACACACGGTGGTGTGTGGCACAATAGTCCATAAATAGTCGATTTCCAGTTACGTAAAGCTAAAATTTATTTATAAACCCCCCTCAACCACCCCCATACTACCGCTAAATTCCCACGAATTTTCCACTCAAACCACCCTCCATGTTGAAGCATTCAGTGTTGAGTCCCGGATGCGGGAGATAAATTACTTTAACAGATAGTTTCATAGCAAAAATGAACGGAATAATGGGCACGTTTCGTTCTTTCGCCACTTTACCATCTTCCCGCACCACCCAATTACAGCACTGCTGCACGAATTTGATAGCAAGATATGGGGGTAAGAGGGTGAAAATATGACGAGATAAATCCACCCAATTTTATAGCCAATATCCCTGACAAATTGCCGAGACCTCTTCTTGCATTTATCGATGCGTCGCATGTTCTTATGTGGCCATTCGCCTTCATCCCACACGATTAAACGACTTCTCCAGAAGTATTTGAAGAAGAGCTTAAGCAGGATAAAAGGGCCATCTGGCTCCAGGCTTTGCACAAAACATTAACGAATTTATCTGGGATTAATTGTTGCAAAAACGACGACGTTTTTTGGCATCATTTAACACCCTATTCAATTTTTTAAGAGTTTTGTGTTAATAAATTAACCCATTCGTGTCCAAATGGCATTTTTTAGATCGTTCAATCAATTAGGATATTTTTAATGTGTTTTGTAGACACAATTTATATCTTTTTTTCACATACTAATTACATTTCTGAATTTTTAACATTAACCCTTTCGTGTCCGCATAAAATATGGAAACATTGAAACATGTGCTATTTCTATCACAATCTGTAGGTGTTCTCAGAGAATTTTTCTCATTCAAAATATTGTCTTTAGCTTTTTCTTTGTGGATTTAACCCATTCCCGTCCTTTGGGTCACGTAGACTTAAATGTGATAAATATTATTTTCCTATTTTTTTTTATTTTATTTATCAGTTTTCCGAATTAGAAAAACCTTAAAACGCAGAAGAGGCCAAAGATGACATTCTGACAAAGAAATGTGCCCTAAGAACATCCATAGAATAAAAAACGTGATAAAAAAAGAGCGCATGTTTCAATGTTTTGTATGTTTCAACGTATGATCCAAAAAAAAGCGAAAAGGTTAATCTTTTTAGCCACAATCTCCCCTATAATTTATTAGAATCTGACGATATATAAAAAACTATTTAAATTTTCTTCTTTATACACCTTTTGTACAGTTTTGAAACATTTTTGAAACTTCTCACATAAAGGCAAAAAAGCTTAAGCCTCAGTCTCCCCTAATTCACAAAAAAAGTCCTTGAAAAATAAAATCAACTTAAACTCATTCAGGATAGAAGCAATAATCTCTAAGAGAGATGTAAAAGAAAAAAAAAACTTTATAGCCACTGTCCATGCTATATATCACTCGCTTCCTGAATTATGTCTGAATTCTGTGGCTTAGGGGTGAATTGGGGGTGTGTGTGTATAGGGGGATTTGACAATGCGGCTGTGGACACTAAACAACCCGATAAAATTCCATTTCCGCCTCGTTTTCTTGAGAAATTTCCACAATAAATATCGCCATGGCATGAAAATCTTATCATGATAGGAACGGCAAATGCGGTGGGGTGTGTTATGTTCATACCACCGCATTTATTGAACCAAAAGGGAGCGGCTGACCATTGGGTGATTTTTATTCAAGAAACCCCATTGCTAATGAAATTCCAATGGGGTCTAGTTGGAGCCCAGGGTGGGCGCCGTACAATGTGTGTTTGCAACAATTATCCAATTGTTTTACATGTGATTTGTGGGCTTTCACAGCACTTCCGTGGGCTCTTTTTCTCGCACATTTTAGTCCGTATACGTGCCCCGATTTTTTTCACTGTGAAACATGAGGTGAAACATATTTCTAATTTTACAGGGAAAATGTTTATTAAAGGGAAAACTGTTTTTTTACCGTATCTAACTTTTAAAATGTTTCAAATCGTTAAGCAAATGGCGTCACAACATGCAAATACTTTGTCAGTTTTCACCATTGAAACATCAGCACCAATGTTTCATATCTGTAATACAAGTTGCACCGTAAACTTTCTTCAGCTTCTTCGGTGTATTTTTCCTAAGTTATATTGAAATATTTTCCTTCCATTGAGTTTTCCAATTATAGAATAGAAAACTTTTACAAGTTATGGCAGATATATTGACGTTTGCTGAATAATTTTGCTGATTTGTCGATTAAGGAGATTTTGCAGAATATTTGTTTTCGCATGAGAAACTTTACAATGAATACTCCCAAGAGATTTTCTACATACATATGTATATATTTTGTGAAGTTGAGGAAAACTTTAGAGAAAATTTGTCCCTCTTCCCACATTCTTTATATCCTGAAGGGGCTCAGAAATACATGAAATATCGATTTATCTCACACATGAGCTTATACCATCCTTCTTGTTTTCTGTTTATTTTATACAACAGTTCCAGAAAACTTTATTGGAAAGCCTCTTAGTCTGTCGTGCAAAATTTATCGTATTATTTATTATAAATTTATATGAATAAAGGGAGGAAAATATTATTGTGGAAAATTAATGCCCTATCCAAATAGAGAATTTTTGTTTTATTCATACAATCATGCAGATCATAAAGCTTAATTATATTGTTCACTCATGGAATTCAATTTTATTGAATATTTAAAATGAAAACAATGACTTTTTACCGACCAACACGAACAAGCAATCATTTTTCATTTTATCGATTTGAAAACTTTCGTCGTTTTTTTTTATACCGCAAATCATTTCGTTTTATCATGAAAATCTCCATAATAACGTGGAAATGGCAGAAAGGAAAACTTTTTTTTTTACTTCATGACAAACTCAAATAAAAAGTAAAAGCATAACAAATGGTCAGATATTTTAAATTTGCACCATAATTTCCCTCTGTTCTGTATTTTACCTCTATGCTATGTCCAATATACATACATATATATGTATGAAAAATAATCTCAACAAGTGTCGTAATTTGTGAGTGGAATGGGGGTGGTTGGTGATTTTTCTTTCAAAGAGCGAAGGAGATGACGTGCACAATTTTTTTATGTTAAATTTGTTAAAAGGAAAAAAAATATTTTAGTAGAAAAATGTCTCATTAAAAGGAGTTTATTCTGTTTTGTATAGACAAATCCCTTTTTCACGGAAAGAATCTGGATACGAGTAAACTTGTAGAGGAAAGAAATTGATTCATAAATCGTCAAAAAGAGACTTTATTTTTCTATCAGATTCACCTGGGAAATTTCTTGAAAAAATTGTCCGAAAAATGAGAACAATGAGGTCATCATTTTATTTATTATTTTATGATGAAAAAAATACCATGTCAAAAATCATGGATGAAACATCAATACAATAATGCTTCATTCTTTTAAAAGGGAATAAAAATGCATTGTTTGCATATTTGGTAAGACATTTATCGGCTCTTCCCTGCTTCTCCCAGTGGAAAATAGGAAATCTCTTTTTGTCTTTTTTACTGATTCTCTACAAGATTACGCGTATCCTGAATGCTTCCTCGAATGAGGGATTCTCCAACCAATGCAAAAAACGGATAAACTCCTTCAATAAAAGCTTAATAATTTTATTGCCAGGGGGGTGTCATTTGCTTCTATTGGTAAATACCAACATTCTTTTTTTTATCTGTGTTAAAATATTTTACGATCTAAAAAAAAGTTAGAAAATCCTTGAAATTCCCTTCCAAAAATTTTCAATTTGTAAAACTTTCCAAGTCATTTAAATTGTATCTACTCACGTCAAAAGCTGCCGCATAAAATTCCTCCGAAATCCTTTCAAGGGGAGACTCTTCTCTGTGAATATAAATATATGTAATAGTATATAATATTTTTAGATATTATGGAGTGATTTTGCATGAAAAATGATAAAATGGTGAAGTGCAGCAAGAAATTGGGGATTTTTTGTGAATGAAAAGTGAAGAGGTGTTTTAGTGAAGAGCCAAAATTGTGAAGTTCAGAAGAAAAATGGCCACAACATATGGAAGACAGGTAAAGAAGCAATATGTTGATTTTTCTCAATTGTTTTTAAAGTATGGAAAAGCTTTAAAGGAAAGTCTTTTTTTTCAATTTCAATGTTAATTTTAATAAAAGCGTCAATATCAAGGGAAAATAATTTGTATTACCCCAATTTATCACCATATAATGGACTTTTGTTTTTTATGCTAAAATATTGAAAATTTAATTAAAAATTTTGCCGCACTTGTATTTTAATTATAAGTGCGATAAATCGTCACTTTAGCCGCATATTGAAGTGGAGTTTATGTGAAAGGAAATGGAATTTGGGTGATTATTGATGGGATTTAATATTTCACAAGCATTCGTCGAGGGAGAAAAGCTCCGGGGAAATTCCAAGAATGTCTGAGTCGTTCAATTTTCCCGCAGCATAGGAAAATCCACGAGGGAGGATTTTTCGGGGGCCAATCTTCCATGGGGTGGTACACACAGTGTGACGTGTGTGTGCTGCTGAAGGCATCTTGGGGTGACTTTTCACGATACGAAGGGTACACGTCTCTCTCTTGTGCTTTCCTCAAATGACTGATGATGGACCGTGAGAGAAGATGGGGAGCTCCTGTGAGGTGGAAATAATTCCACTATCTCAGAACCCACTTCCACATATAGCAATAAATCCAGGAGGGTGATTCGCAATCTCTCCCTGCTGTCTTATTAGAATTCTCTCCTTTCAGCCGTCATGTTGCTTCTCTCTAAAGCTATTTTATGCGATGAATGTGACCAAAGAAGAATTCTTTGTTTCTTCCTCCTTTAAATCTTTTTTTTGTTGTTTTTAAAATATATTCTGAACTACAGAAGTCGGACAAAAAGAGGCCATTTATGCTGAATGATCTTTTATGCTTCAGGGGATTTTATTGTCTCGATGTTCCATTTATTTTCTAGTATAATACACTGTGAGAAATAGAAGGAGAAGCTAAATCTGTAAAATAAGAGAAAACAGAAAAAAGAAGAAGAAAGTAATAATAAAAAAATAATTCTGCCGAATAAAAGAAAAAAAAATAGCATAACAGTCTTTAGTCCAACCGGGTAAACTTTTTCTACAGTATTAAAAATTTGTTAAAATGATTTTTCCTTAATTTTCCTTAATTTTTAAGATATTGACTTGAAATAAAAAGCAAATAAAACTTTTTTAGTTTACGCATCTTTTTGTGGCAGAAGTTTTCAGATATCTCAATCCAAACAAAAGTTATTCGCGGTTAAAATAAAGCCCTAATTTCCTGGGCATGAATTCTCTAAGAGTGAAAAACTCCCGTGATAAACTCCTGAAGATTTTAGCGCTTTAAAAGAAACGTGAAAACTGGGAAAATTTTACGGGAGTTTATCACGGATGCATTATTTTTCTTAAAGGATCATGCTCATGTGAAGTTTTCCTCACTTTTTCCTAGCAAAAAGCCTTCGGAAGTTTATCACGAGAGTTTTTCACTCTTAGAGAGCAGCGGCTGGCCACCCTGTTGTATAGAAATAACTACCAATTTTTATAATTTTCCTCAATTTCTTCTTTTATTTTATATAATGATATAGGTATACATTACCTACATTATAGGCATCACAAACGTTGTACTGAATTGATTTTATAATTTTTCTCATCTACAATTTGATGAGTTTTATGGGAAAAGAAAAAGAAAATGCATTTATTCGTGACATGAAGGTATGCTTAGCGGTGATATTGGTATATAAATGTAGGTATGGAAGTCAAATACATTTTGTAAATTTAAAATTGAATGTTGAAAATTGGGAGGCTTCTTGGAAAGAGATTCCGTGTTTCGCAATAAATTGTTCCATCGACGAAAGGTAACAAATATTGATTTCGTTGCTGGAAAAAGCAGCCTTTTCCGCTTCAAGAAAGCTCAGCAAATATACCGAAAGGAAGGTGTGTATGTGGGTGGGTAAATGGTTTTTGGGGTAGAGAAAGAGAGTGTGTCAGAAATATACGGACACGCTGTGGCCTCTTTGGTGCAGAATGTCACAGACTATATATGTATACATATGTATATTGGAAGGATGAGAGCATATTTTGCTGACCAGCATCAATTGAGTGTCTGCAGTAAAGAAAGTCCAAGCTGGGAATCCCATAAATTCCATACCCTCTCACAGAAATTTGTCTGAATAGCGACGAATTTGGCAAGGAGACGACCTTCTAGCAGCTCCTTTCTTCTCACTTTGGGGGTGTGTTGGAATTTACGGGGAAATAGAGCTTTCAAAATTAAGTTGAAAAGAGCGAGAGGAAAGCTCCAAGTATAAATCAATTTCTTCTCAATTTTATTAATAAATTTTTTTTCGATTAAATTCCTTTAAATGGGAGTCTCTGGGAGTCTCTTTCAATAAGCTTTCCCATCAAGGTTATCCAGCTTAATTTATTGAATTTTCTCAGAAAGTTCCCCATTGATATTTGCAGAGAGAAACTCCTCCAATATCATTTCTTGTCACAAAGAATATTGTTAAGAAATGCAAGTATTCTTATAATGAAAAATACCTTCTATTCCATTGTAAATAGCGTCACGGATACATTTTTGAGAGGGAAATGTTGTGAATTAATTTTGAAACTATTTATTCGAATTTTCATTGAAAATTAGATGTGTTAAAGAATTTTTCTTTGACTGTTATGCCGATTCGTTGAAAAGGTTCTTTCTTTTGCAAAATTATTAATCTTTTCAAAAATTACTTTGGAAGAATAAAATGTCCTTAAAAATGCGAATTAGGATAGAAAAAAATGAGTACGCTTTTCCCATTTTTCTATCCTAAATAAAAAATAACGAGCTCCCCATCCACGCTAAGCATAAAGTCTAGCACTCATCACTAATGAGATCCCTTGAAAATAATAATAAAAGAGAGGCCGAATTTGCAATTATGTCCTGATGGTAACGAAAAAAAAGAAGAAAAGAAGAGAGAGAAGGTATAACGAGGAGGAAAATTTTTGCAGACTCTGTAGGAATTTTCCCATGAGACATGGCATTAACTGAAATTTCTCTTTTGTTATTTATAATCAGTCTCGTTATGTGGAGAAAGTTGGTCAGGTGTGTGGGTGGGAGGCTTAACCATAGGATGATGGGATTTGGGGTTGAAAATGAGGTACTACCACGGCAAATGAGATATATTTAATTGAATCCTTCACCCAAACCTCACTCATAGCAATTCACTAAATTTTCTCCAAAGTGTTATGTGCTCAACAACTCGAAAAATCAAATTTCATCTCCCACCGGTGTGCGTCAACACTGTGAGAAATAGTTTGTTGGAATCCTTCCTATGGTTGATGTTAAAAATATTCAAAAGAATTTAATTAAATATTTTTAAAGTAATAAAAATGATTTTTTTTGGATTAATTTTACAGGTGTCAACGCTGGTGCAGCATAGGTCAGAAAGATCGCCCTCGGTGAGCTCAGAACGCACCCTCCGGGCGATCGGTCGGGTGGGTCAGGCTGTGAACCTCGCTGTGGAGAGATTCGTGACCGTGGGTGAGACAATCGCTGACGACAATCCGGAAATTAAGCAAGACATGTACGAAGCATGCAAGGAAGCTCGCGCTGCAGGTGACTAAAAGTTCCCCATTTCAATTAATCTCATTGCGTGTCTCGCATACATTTCCCACGCCACCCCCACAACCTCCTCCGAAATCACCACCTTTCAAACACACCCCCACCCCCCTTGTCCCACCCCCAATCCACCCAGTCTCTCAGGGTACGTAGGTAGAGGATAAAAAACAATGAAGCAATTGTGGGTGGTGGTGGTGTGTAAAGCATTTGACGCCACCCCATCCCCTTAACTGCTGATGGAGGAAAAAATGATGCAAAAGTACATGAAAATTTTTGTATGGAAAGCAATACGGAATGTCTGCACGAGTTCGTTGGTTTATATCGCAACAACACGATTTTTTATTGCCCCCCGCATGTCGAAAAGTAAAAATATAGAGGCAATTTTATTCCCACAGATAAATTACAAACAAATAATGAAAAATTGTTTAGTTATAGCTAATTTTTATTATATAAAAGAAAATTATTTATAATCTTTTCCCTTTTATTCTAACGCTAATTATAGTCATGAATAGATAAAATTAAGGAATTAAAAAATTCATACTGTGCCAATTGGTTGCTCCCAATATTTCGCATAATGTACTTTAGGTTATTTTATTAATGAACTTCGATCCTATACCTTAAAAAATATAATTCTGGTAGCATTTTTAGTCTCATCATGAATTACTACAAAGGGGTGTATTTTTGGGACAAATAAGTATTTGCATTTTTTTTATTGAGTTATTTTCAATATTTTGAATTTCGAATTATCTCTGCGTTTATTTTACAGAATCTTTTCAATTTTTCACAATTAATAAATTTTGGTGGAAGCTGTAACACGACGCCCCCGGAAGATGCATTACAGCACCAACCTAAATTCATTTCTACCCCCGCGTCAGGCCACAAAATTTTCGTTTTTTTCCACAAATATTTCTATTTATATTTTTACTAATATTTTACGTGTTAAAAAATCTACTGAAATGCAAAATATTTGATAGAATTTGTACCGAAAATACATCATAATCATTCGGGAAAGGTAGATGTTTGTGCAAAAGAATTATATATTTTTAAACCTGAAGGTAAGGAACTTCCTCCCTTAACCCTTGGAATGCGGAGCGGGGTCGTTGAACGACCCCAGCGCTATATTTCGTGTTATATCTCCATAAATATAAAAGATACCATTCCCATCTTTTGGAAATAAGTTCCTTGGTTATCTGAGGAGGTTGTGTAAAAATTTCAGCGCAATCCGTTCACCACAAGAAAAGTTATTAAGGAAAATGTAGAAGAAGGGAATTCAAAAATTGGTGTAACGGCCATGCTGCGGAAAATTTCTCAGAATGAAGTTAGTCACATCATAAATCATATGGTTGAAGGGGGTTGAAGGGTTGTGTTTACTTTCTCACTTTACCTTCTCAGTGTCAGAATTATCGCGAATAAGTAACATAAACAACATAAAACATAATTAGAAGCATATAAGTGTGCAAAACAATAAAGAATATTCGAGAAATATTGCCATTTATCACGGTGCGGGAAGTGAGGGGAATGATGGGGAAGAGTGAAAAAAATAGCAGTCGCGGTCAACTTCGTGGCAAATTTCTCACGAAGAAAGTGTGAAAAAGGAGTGAAAAAAGTTTTTCCCTAATATCTTCTTCTGCGTGTTTCCGGGTGGCGAATTTGTGATGCAAGGGGCAAGAGGACTATATAAGGAATCTATAGGCACTAACCCGACAACTCCAGGTTGTATAGTTTTGGAGAAAATTGGCCTTCTTTTTGGGGTCGTTCAACGACCCCACCTTCGCATTCTACGTAACTACCAAGGCCTCCGCATTCCAAAGGTTAAGTAATTTGTGAATTTATTGATTAAATTCCGTAGGTACGTAACTTTTATTAATAACTTAATTTGTGTTATTTCTAAGAAAGAATGCAATTTTTGAAAATATTGCACAACATTCCGACCAAAAAGATTTATGATGCTTAGCATAATTTTAATTTAGGGTATTTGTTTGTTTTAGCAAATTAATTCTACGAAACACTTGAAATACAATAACATGGAATTCAATGTATGTTAAATGCCTTAAATGCATAATGCACCACATTTTCACAGAGGCAAAGCAATTAAAGTTGAAGAAAAAAAAGAAGGAATGTTCCCCATAGAGACTCCCCCCTTGTATCAAAGTCTATATAGCAAGTGAAATGTTTATATGTGGTTTTTCTTGCAACTATAGGGGTGTAGGATGGTAAAATTCCTACCCGAAAATTCCTTTGCAAACTTCATCACTTTAGTTTCGTGAAGAGGTTTGCAAAATACAGGACATTCCTCTGAGTCTCATAGGAAATTCAATTAATTTTCCTTGGTGAAATCTCAAAGAGATACAATGTGCTGCAATGAAGCTTTTTATGCTGCAATTTCACACATGCACTTGTGCATTCATAATGGGGGTTTTCAATGAGGGTGTACCTACATATAGGGGGCTCACTATACACATCGCTCCTTCCCGTCAATGGGGGTGGGTTCACCAACACTGCAGATTTTCGTGTTCCACAATTCACATCCCTTTCGCCGTTAGTTTTGGGCGCCACATTGCGTCAGCTGGGCAACCCACCCCCGTGTTTGGAAGTAAAATGCCACGATACGGACCTCAGTGGGTCATTAATTTGAAGCTACACAGCATCCATGCTATATATGGGTGCCAAATGCAAATTACAGTAATTGACTTCTTCGGGCGCACTTAAATACACCCCTCAGGGGGTACTTGTACTAAAGACCAACCCTTCAATTGGGACACACGCAACGGGGGGCGGAGGCCTCAATAAAACAGATGGTAGTTAGGTGATAGGGAATAATTCCTTCGGGACGGTTGAAAGTTTTACAAAATTTCACATAAACAGAGCTGCAAAATTATTTAGATTAAATTGGTGATGTTCCGCTAATATCTTACTAAATCATGTTTTTCCAGCGACGTTTCGATAAATTTACTGTCGTCTTCAGGCTCTATTGAGAACAATTTTAATTTATTGGCAACACAAATAAAGTCCAATTAATTTGCAGGAAATTTGTTTTGTTAAAATATTAATAATTAAGAAAAAATTAAGAGAGTTTTCAAACGTTAGAAAGAAGACAAATAATTAAAAAAAAATTCAAATCTATAAAATGTATGTCAAACGTTAAGAAAAAAACGTCTTGCTTTGAAAACTATGACAAACGTTAGAAAAGAAAATTTCAACGTTAAAAAAGAAGCGTTAAACGTTAAGAGAGGATAATGTCAATAATAAAAAAATATATTAAACGTTAGAAAAACGACGTCAAAAAGCATAATAATATTTCGAACGTTTAAAAAGAACCTTAAAACATTATAAAAGCGATTATAAAACATTATGTCAAACGTTGGAAAAAAAACCTTTGAACGTTAGAAAAGCGATGACAAGTCTAGAAAATATGTCAAACGTTAACCCTTTAACGTCCAACGTGAAACATAAAAACATTGAAACATGCGCTCTTTTATCGCAATTTTTATTCTATGAATTTTTTTAGAGGACTTTTCTCAGTCAGAAAGTCTTCTTTGACCCCTTATGCGTGAATTTGATGCATTTGTAACATGGAAAAACAATTACATTAATAAATAATTGAAAAAATAAAATGTTTCACGTTTGGGTCAGCGTATGACCCAAAAAACCATAAAGGGTTAATAAAGATACGTCAAGCTGTAAAAATATGTCAAAAGTTAGAAAGAAACATAAATTTTCAATATTTAAAAAAAATCTCAAAACATTTTTAATAAATTTCTGGCTTCATTCCTGCTATAAATTTTTCTGCTGAAGTTTTTATCCTTTTAAAAGAACTTTCGTGTAATTTCAACTCTACCACTGAAACCATATATAGAGTAGGTACATGGCAATAATAACGAAGGGCCATTGTGTGTAGTGTCCACTTTGTGAGAAATACTGTAGAAAAGGGTCAATTAGATTATATCATGGTGTATGTTCCAACATAGAACTATGTACCTTATTCACATATCTATTTCGTACTCTTGATTCGCAAAACTTTTATCCTCCTGTGGGAAATAAAGCAGGGCAAGTAGAAGTCTTTACAAAAATGAGACGGAAAAACTTTTCTTTTTTCTCTTTAATTGCATTTTCTCATCTTTTCCCATAAGGTTTCCCATGGTTTCCCCAATGTAACCCCCACCCTCCTTAAAAAAAAAGAAACTCGTGAACAAAAAGTTCTTTTTAGGATTTAATTTTTATTCATCGCTCGTAAAAGACAACACGACAAGAGCTACCTATTTTGTGCGGGTGCTGCTGGGGGGTGTGTGTAGATGCATTATTTTCAACTTTTCCACCACACTTGAAAATGGTCACAAAATAGGTCAACGAAAATTTCACACAATTGTCCCATACTATTTGTGCTATCGATTTTGCATTACAAATCCCACACCATGTACGTACACATTCTGTCCAGTCTTCACGACGTGAATTTGGAATCTTTGACTTTAAAAAAAATGTAGGTAGGTATTTAAATTGGATTTGAGCCGCATGAGTGACATATTTTTACATCAATATTTTTTTAGGGCGTTTAAAGAGTTTGAAAAAGGTTCAATATGGTTTGTTTTAGTTCAAAATGGCCACTTTAACTGAATTTAATTCAAAAATCAACGCTTCTCTTTAACCATTTTAACAAAGATTTCTAACCAAAAAAGTACAAATTGAGAAAATTTGATTTCCTTTCAGAATTCTAGATGGAAAATGTATTTTCAAAGGGGAGGTGAAAATGGGGTTGTTGAAGTGTAATATGAAGAGTGAAAGTCTTTTCTTCCACCTCTTTTGACGACAAATTACACATACGTGGGGGTATGGCGTCAATTTGAAAAGCATCTCACTCTGGTGAGAGAAATTTCTATTCGAGTTGTTATGTGTAAGTTTTCCCAGTTTTCCTTCGTCTGACTGAACTTTGGGTGAATGGAGGAGTTTCACCTTACCCGCCTCCCACCCACCCACAACTCATTCTATGGGAGGCCTATAAAAGTTATATTTCTCATACGACAAAATCGATGTGCAGCACTCCATTGAAGACGTTGGAGCGTTGCTAATGGCGTTGAGGCTGCCGCCTGATGATAAGATGGGTAGTGCGCGAGGGTGTCGTCCCTATTATTGCTCCTCATGGGTTATTCTCCACAAGACTATAGAGGCAGCACCCACTTTTCTATGGTTATATTCTAGTCTCTCTAGTATCTCCTATAAAATATATCTCTGTACGTCCTATCACGTCAAACTACTTTGCACCTTTTTCACAAAACGTAGACGCTATTTTTCACTCAGGAGACACCATGCTGCATCTTTTCTTCGTGTTAAGATTAAGAATGTTGAATTTTGTTAAGTTAAATTCGTGAGAATTATTGTGATAAATTACTTTTTTTGATGCAAATATTACTTTATTTGCTTTGAGTGCATAAAATGTTTAAAATAGACATGATTAAAGTTTCGTAATTTCTTATACAAAATATCAAGAATTTTGGTTTAGAATTCACTTTTGTTGTGCCCACGTAGCCCTTCTTTCCCCTAATTCACATAAAAACTGAGATTTTATAAGTTTGAAGTGAATTAGAGAGGGATTAAGACAGATTTTAAATCAAGCTTTTCCCATTAAAAAGTCCCCCCTAAGTAGGATCTAAAAGAATTAACTTAAAAGCGTTAGAAATTCAAAAAAAAAGTAGAAAACTAAAAGCTAAAAGCACATTTTAAGACACAAAACATTTGCATAATGTTCCAAAAATAGCATTGAGGCTGAATTCCTCTGCAAAAAGCTCTCTACTGTGGTGCAGAGATCCATCGCCCCCAAACCTCCCCCGCGCCTCTATCACAATTTATATTTGGCTTTTTATTGCATTCGCCGAAAAACCACCACAGTTATTGTCACCCGCACGATGGAAATTAAGTGGGTGAGAGGTAATTGAATTATTCACATGAATTTCACAAAAGCACCCACCCACGGATAGGGAACAAAATTGTATGCCATTAATCATGGGTGGAAAAGCTCTCTCGCATCGGGATTAAATTAGCTCCACAACCACTCTCCGTGGCATTATTTTTTTTTATCCAAACTCACATCTTCGATCTGGTGAGCCAATTTATTAATTTGAAAGTGTGACGCATTCGATAGTCACAACCCCCGTCCATATTGGGAGCTTCCACCCATTTTAGCAATTAGTTGGTGATTCTATCGTGTTTTTTTTGCACTCCATCCCCGCACAAACTGCCCTTGGTTCGTACCTGATTGGGCTTCTTTTCCATGGCTCTAAACGAAGCCCACCCGCCCAGGCTGATAAACTTAATTTCCACCCGGTGTTGCACTCTTAATTGCTACCGTGTCACATGCACTTATTGATTTTCTCGCCTAATTGCAATCACTTTGGCGCCATTTTCTGCCCCACACTCCACCCACATTGGGGAACGTTTGCCAATTTAATTTTACAGCCTCTCTTGACGATTCATCAGGGAAACCCAGCATAGGAGCAGGCAGGCACAGGGAGTTAAACTTCACAAAATCAATGAGACCCTTGGGGTTGTTTTGTAACCCTTTCTCTGAGTACATAATTATGTAGAATTTTAAGGAAAATATGCACAAAAGAATTTACTAAAACCGTTAAAAATTAAGAAAATATCGAAAAAATTAGGAAAATTTAAGAAAGAAAGGATCAATTGAGAGGACAACGTTGAAAAAAAAAGGAAAGACACAGAAAACGTATTTATTTATCGAGATCAATTCAATTCATTTGTTATGCAATCACTTCTATTTCTAGGTAAAGCTTCAGTAAAGTTTATTGGTACTACAGTCTTTACCTAACAAACAACTCTATCAAAAATTTCCAAGAATTTCCTACAACTTTTCAATCTTTGTAAGAGGAATAAATGAATGAATGAATTGAGGAAGAATATTCTCTGTGTGTGAAGTTCTTGTGAATTTAATTGAAAACACTGTCTATGATAAATAATGTTCGTAAAAGACTCTTGGTCAACAATACTCCTCCTGTGAGTTACTACTCACTATTAAAACATGCAATCATAGCATAAATTGCATAGTTGGATTAAATTATACAGATATAAAGTTTCTCACAGGAATTCCAAATAGAGAATGGCAGGAGAATAGAAATAGGTACACAAGAAGATTCCTTTGAAAGCTTCAATCCTCAAATTAATCCTTCTGCATGATATTGTAGGTATAAATTGCACATAGAAGATGCTTTAGATTTACCATGCCTCCCACGTTTCACCATTATAGATCATGTAAACCACTTAAATCTTACAAAGGTGTGTGGAATATTTTATGAAACACTCGATGGAAATTACATCACGTTAATCAGTTTAAATGCATAACATTATACCTATTTGGGAGTTAGAAAAAGAAATCAAACTCTAAAGGAGTTTATTCATTAATACAGACTAATCCTTCGTTCATAAAAAATAATCAGGAGACGCTTAATTTAGTAAATGATGAGAAAAGAATAAAAAAAAATATCAAAAATCCTTAATATATTCCACTGGGATTAGCAAAAAATTATCAAAAAATGTAAACAGTAACGTCATTAGTGTGTTTTTTTATCCTTTTAATTACATGGAGCGTAATATCTTGTAAATATCATCGGCAATGCATCAGCAATTCATCATTTACATTTCACACATTAAAGAGATGAAAGAAAAACAAAATTATGACGTCATTGCTGCTATTTTTGATAAAACTGTGCTGTCTTTTCTTTATTTATCTCCTTTATCTCATTGGAAAATGATTGATCTTAATTATATATAATTATTCTTCTGATTTTTTTTATTAATGACGAAAGATTATGTTTTTCATGATTATTTCCTAGAAAGAAATGTTTTTTGTATTGAAAGTGGATTATCTCCTTTTTTGGGGAAAGGGAAACGTTGAGCTTAAAGCGGTAACCATACTTCAGCGTCGCTAAAGAAAAAGCCGGGTTTTTTGTTTTCTCCCTCGCACCCACTTCAAATTATATAGCGTCCTCTCTGTCATTTTTAAAACCGCGTTTACATCTACACACAAATGTTTAAGCAACGTTGTTTTAGTTCCTTTCTTATTTACATAATTTTCACATACTTTCTTCCCATTTGGCTTCACAGGACCTTTCCTAGGGCTTTTTTATGAACTATTTTGTGCCTCAGGAAGAGTATCTGGAGGAAAATGTGGGGAATTTCCATGAAAAAAATTTTTGTTTCACTCACCTGATTTTGACATCGTATTGTAGTCGGAGAATGTCGGCAAATTGTGACATGTCATTTGTGTGTGGTGTGAAATCAGGTAAGTAAATACGGTGTTTTTTTATCAAAATCTTCCGCATTTCCTTCAAACTACTCCTCCTGTGGCACAAAATAGTTCATATAAAAGCTCTAGGAAAGATCCCGAGGTGCCAAATGGGAAGAAACTGTGTGAAAATTGTGGAACTGAAACAACGTTGCTTAAACATTTGTGTGTAGATGTAAACGCGGTTTTAAAAATGAGGGAGAGGACGCTATACATTTTGAAATTGGTGCGAGGGAGAAAACAAAAAAACCCGGCTTTTTCTTTAGCGACGCTGAAGTATGGTTAACGCTTAAAAATTTGAAAAAGAAAAATTTCATTTTCATGCTATGTTTTCTTCAACATGATATTGTTCATCACCCATGTGTTCAACTGAAATGTAATTTCCTACAGATGAGATTTGTCAAAAAAAAAGAAATTTATTAAAAATACTATTGCAAAAGAACTATCAAAAACTCCAAGCTGTATTATTCGTAACAGAAGAATTCGAAGAATTTTTTCAATATCCTGTCCTTTGTGGTAAACTTTTCATAATAAATCCCCCTGTCTCAAACATTCTTCAAGGTAGTGTATGGGAAATGTCGCGATATGAAAATGGAGAGAAATTGAAAGGAATAACCCTCCGGAAACTGTTATTTGACTGCGAATGGAGTGCTAGTGGCAAAAAAAAGAATGCGTACGTTGAAATGAAAATTTTCCACAATTTATTTTCTTTTCACCCTCTGGGCACCTTCTTTCACATCCCCGTTACATTTCCTCTCTCTTTCTTTTTTCCTCAAAGAAACCACATTTTCCGTGAGCTTGGAGAAATACAATTTTCCCGTGAAGAGGCCCACGTTTTCCACCATCATCGTTGACACTGTCAAGATGGTACTTTTGCGGGTGAAATTTATTAATTTTGTGTGAGTGGAAATTTTGAGTTTGCCACATCCAAAATGACGATGTGATTTGTGTGGGTGAGAAGGGAGTGAAAATCCCCGGGAAATTGTCTCTTTTGGTATCTTTCTCAATTTTCACATCCCCCACTTTTGCAATTAAAATCCCCAAAAAACCCTCCCCCGCCTCGCATTAGACACGTCAGACAGGCAACATGGGTTGCTCCATGAAGCTCTCAGCTGGAGGAAATATTTTGAAGGTGACTCTCGATGACTTTTCAAAGGGGGGCTGGATGGGGGATGGTGGGGGAGTTGGTAGATTTCACCGGATGTGAGTGGCAGATAACTCAAAGAGGAAATTGAGCAACTGATGAGATAAAATCATATCAACATTCGTTCATGGGAAAATGGTAGCCATTTATTGGACAAAACATCTCTGCTTTGAGCAGATGATAAAAATACACATAATGTACTACATACAAGCTACAATATATATAGCAGATGCTATGTATATTAAAAATAATATCCCATTAACTTTTCTTTCAATAGCAAAAAAAAGAGGAAAACTTTGTGAAGAGTTTAATTTGTCAGAAATTCTTCTGGAATGCACAATGAGTTCTTCGTGCTTGTCCTTTCTTTAAGAAAGTTTACTTTATATTTTTCATGCTCTCATCTTTGCGTCAGCTGCAACAACAATTTTCGAATCTACATAGAATTTATATAACACGAGAGCTGCTTAGGCAACAGGCTATTAGAGACCAGACAATAAATCATGATTAAAAGTTACTCAATGTTAGAAAAGTCTTTGTTCTTCAAAGAAGGTCCTTGGAAAATATCCTAATAAAAAAATATTGATTAAAATTTGATAAAACATTGAGGTCAACATTTGGCCAATCTACGTCTGCTACACAATATTTGAGCAAACATGAGATTTGAGGCAATCTTGCTCTGCAGAAAGTTTTGTAAAGAAAATTCTGTAAAGATTTGTTTTATTTCTTCACTCTTAATAATAGAATAATAGACTTTAATCAAATTTTAAGCAATATTTGGCAAATGTTTGGCATTGATGTATAATTAATTTGAATTTATGAACACAATTTTTTGATAAAGCAATTTGGTTTGAGCAAAATCTGATCAAAGTTTATGTTTAATATTTTATTCAATTTAATTTTTAAAAAATTGATCAATATTTGCTCAATTCTTGACCAAACGTTTGATTTGAGTAATTTAAACAAATGTAAAGGAACTTTTAAGATTTTTTTTATTGATTAAATGAATCAAACGTTTGAGCAAACATTGAAGAAATTTTGATCAATATTTGCGTAACATTTTAGGCAATGTTTGTTTAAAAAAAAAAATTGTTTGATATTTTCTTTTTTTCTAATTAATTTTTACGTTTATGATGGCAACAACTGTAGGAGACAATTAGTTAAAAAGAATGTGCTCAAACTTCGGTTTAGATGAATGAGAAGAAATAAATCTGGTTTGTTAAACTTTAGAGCAAACTCTGGTAAAAATGATTTGACCAATAATTGAGCAATATTTGACTCAATATCCATTAAGAATTTTTATTTTTTTTTCACGAGTTGTCCCTAAACTCAATCAACTAACTGTACTATATACCTTGAGAAATATAGCTGCGTTTGCCCTCTTCATCTCAATTTTGCTATTATCTTTCCGCATGGAAAAGTCAATGGAATCATAAAGAAGGATTTTTCCGCAAACATTAAATTTTATATAAGCTAGGCGTGTGGAATATTTTCCAAGAAAAGCCGCAAATTAAAATTCATCAAGAGAAAATTTATTTCTTCAGAGATGAAATTCTTGAAATATCTCATTTCTTCCAATGGAGCACATTCAAGCGTCACAAAACCATCCCTAATGAGACACTTTGGGTGCAAATCTCATTCACTTTGCCATGGGAAAATCCTCCTTGCACAAGTTCTTCACTACTGTGAAAAATGGTAATTCAAGCTAACACTATTGCGTCATTTCCGCCACACTATGAAAGAGTGATGTTTGTGCAATTTTCACTACTTGTGCTTCTTCCGGGGTAAGCATGGGGAATAGTGTGTAGATAGAAGTACATATTATATAAAAGCACATTGGATAAGAAGGAGTTTAAAAATCATTTACAGAAGAAAAAAATGTTGCAAAGTTAAAAATTTATTTAAATTGTTGAGTTCAAAAACTTTAAATTACATTTATTTTCACATGAAAAATTCATCAGTGAGATTGACAGATGTCAACGTCACTTCCGCTTGTGTCAATGATGTCAACACATAGAATTTTTAACTATTTCACAGATTTCCTGGCAAATAATTAATATTTGCTTTTAAAATTGCATTTCAAGCTTTTTGCTCTTCATCAAAGATTCTTATATAAATACTTTCTTGTCAATACTATGCTTCTGGATGCAATAAAACTACTTTAAATATTGCATATGACAGACTTTTAGCCATTTTTATTTTTAAACATTTAAATTTCACAATTTTATTGAGAAAATCTCTCCATCCTCATTCATGTTGGTTACACTTGATGATATTTCTTGGAAATGTGACAGTTTTCTGCGTGGAAAAAAGTCCATTGAAGGTGTCCTTCGTGTTTCTCCCACAAACAGGACACCTTCTCAAATCCAATAAATGTTACATGTTTTCCTACCGTAATAAGAAATGCATGAGTTTTCCGTGCCCATATACCTATATTTCCTCATCCCCAATGGAAGTTCCTTTACTGATTTTTATTACTCATGGATTATGCCACTTTATTGTCCTCGGAGATTTTTCTTGGCACAGAAAATATATTCTGGCATGTTTTCGTTTCCATACAGAATGTTACATGGTGGCCATTCTTTTTTTTCTTTTCAGGTTCCTCAATTGAACGACTGTGCGAAATTACAGCAACAGATCCACTCGGATACCCACCTCCGGATGGACCTCTTAGTGACCGAAGTGCCATGATTAGGGCCGCCAGGGCCCTCTTAAGTTCCGTAACGAGAGTTCTTCTGCTAGCTGATATTGTTGTGGTGAAGCAGCTACTTCTGGCCAAGGATCGTGTTGCCAGGTCTCTGTGTCGGATGGAGCAAGTGGCTAATTTTACTGAATTCGTTAAAGCCTTTTCCGTTTTTGGCGCCGAAATGGTGGAACTCGCTCATGTGACAGGTTAGATGACATTTCTTCTTTTGACAGTTATCATTTGACATTTAAAAGAATATCTTGTCAAAAATGCGATGACAGTTTAATCAAAAATTGTCTTTTTTTCCTAAAATTATTAAAATAAACGTTAAAATCTAAATAAAAATCGTTTTTAAATGACTTATCAAGGAAACATGTGATATGATACGAATTTTAGAGAAATTTTATTAAAAATTAATAAATAAATTTAAACTTATCTCATTTTGTGCCATTCTATCCATGCTTGCTGTGCAGGACATACTCTTCCATTGTTAAGCATTATTAAAAGTTGACAATTTACATTCACCACACATTTACTATTAAAATAGAAATTTAAATTGAATTTGCAGTTTGTGCTTGCTGTTATAGAAAAAGTTTATTATTCCACATTAATGAAAATACATTTGGCAGGAGGGAGAAGAAGCGCAAAAGCACCAAAATAATTTTTAAAGTCAATTTCTGTTTAAAATTATTATTTAAGTTTAAATTAATGTCTAATAAGTAATTTTGAGAAGGAAAACTTAATCAGTTTATTTAAATCTCAACTTATGCGGCTGCCGCCGTCTCAGTATTAACTACCGGAGTCGCATAAGAAAATATGGAAAAACTTTTTTTTAAAAATATATTTTTGAATTATTTTAACAGAAAAAAAACGTTTTTTTTTCTTTGCTTTTAAAGGTGATAGACAAGCAGACTTGAAGGAGGAACGACGGAGAGCCCAAATGGCTGCAGCTCGTCAAGTACTGGAACGATCAACGATGATGCTGCTGACATCATCCAAGACATGCCTTCGTCACCCAGAGTGCCCAGACTCTCGTGAAAATCGCGATACTGTCTTCTGCCAGATGCGCCGAGCCATGGATCTCATACACTACGTGGTGAAGGATGGTGTACTGGAGACGGTAGCTGAGCGCCTATCACCCCGTGGAGGTGGTCAGGTGGATTGGGATTCAGAGCGTGCATCCGCCTTTACGAGTCTCAAGCACTTTTCGCGCCTTGTTGAACTATCGCGACCTCAGGTGACCGAGACGACGCCCAAAGTAATTGGGAATAGTGAAATTGTCGAAGAAGCACCAGCCCCACGTGAACTGACCCGTAGTAGTAGTGTTCGTGATCGGCGTATTGATGGGCAGAGAACGAAGAATAGGACGTATGCCAGCCTCGAGCGGGAACTCCTACCACCGGCTAGTCGAAGTGCTGAAGCAGCCATGCTTGGTCTCTCATCGGTTCTTGTTCCTGAAACGCGCGATCAACTGCTGGCGGCTCTCGATAAAGTCGTCGAGAAGACGCAGGATTTTACGGATTCTGCCTACACAACACATGAGCATCGTGAAAATATCCTCCTACTGTGCGATCGTGCCAAACTTGAATTGAATCAGTTACTAAGAATAGCCGTGAATACTGAACCCTTCATTAGTAATACAACGGAGATTGATGGGGCAATTGAGAGTGTTCAGAGTGCCGGGCAGGATCTTAGTCAGCAACTCGTACTCGCTGTAAGTGATCAGGTCACGGAACTGGCGCACGTGATCAAGGCGGGCATCGATGTTGTCAACTCCCTCAGGAATATTGCCTTAAATCAGGAGCTTGATCGATTACAGGAATGCGCTGATCGCTTCCATGACTACATTGATCATATCCTGGAAGTGAGTTGAAGGAAATCTCATCAATGTTGCAAGATTTAACTTTTCTTGTTTGTTTAATCTTTTAGGTTTGCAAACTACTGCGTCATATTGCTTTATCAGAAACACTGCAAGTACAGGCTAAGTTTATGGAGATAAATCTGAAGATCTATGCACCGCAGGTGATCACAGCAGCAAGGGCTCTATCGGCGCATCCCACAAGTAAGATTGCAAAGGAAAATCTCGAAGTTTTCGTTGATATGTGGCAGTGGTTGGCGAGTGATGTGTCAACAGTATCGAAGGAGATCATCGAAATGGCTCAAGCTCAAACGAAACCTGATAAAACGGAGTACCTCAGTTTACCGCGACCTGGAGTAAGGATTGAAGGAACGAAATTATTTGATAAATTGTTGTAAAATTAATTATTTTTCATCGCAGAAACACGGAACAACATCGAAGCCACTAAAACCAACGAGACTCGATCAGGAGGAGCAGGAGAAGATCGCAAAAGCCGGGCTGGAGATGAAGATGCTGACGAATGAGATGGACGCCGAGACGGATAAGTGGAATGGGGCAAGTGATGAGAACAATGATATCGTTAAGAGGGCCAAGAATATGTCATCAATGGCCTTCTCAATGTACCAATTCACAAAAGGGGAGGGAACATTGAGGACCACACAGGATCTTTTTACGCAGGCTGAATACTTTGCCGAGGAAGCAAATCGTCTTTACAAAGTTGTTCGGCAATTTTCATATCAGGTATGAATTTTTCTTTTAATTTATTCCTTGTTGTAAAGGAGTTTATTCATTTTTATGAATGTTTCGGGAAAAAAAGTTCTAAAATGTCTGAAACATTTGAGAAGAATTGTAATGTTTTGTATTTAAAGAAAATGAGAAGTTGTGAAAGCCCGAAAATGTTTCCTTAACACTTGGAGGACACGAATTTCTAAACTCAAATTTTAAGCTTAATTTCTTATTATAAAGAAAACGTTTTTACAGATTTTCTTTTGATAAACTTCTATTATTTGAAATCATCTACACGTAGATTTAGAATTTATCAAGATAAGTTGGATCGATTTTAATCTATGGCGCGGTTTAAAAAAGTCAAATTGGCAGTGATTACCAGTTTTGGCCTCCATTGTTAAAAATACATATAAAGGCGACGGATCATATTTTATTTTATAATTATATAGGGACTTATTACATCCAAGTTTCAGGTGCTATAACTATCTAATTTTTGTGTAAGTAAAGGAGAAAAAATGCTGCTTTCTTTTATTGAAGCTTTTTTACTAACGTATTAACATACCTATGCTTCGATGCTTAAAACCGAGGTTCTTTAAACAAAACTTTTAAAAATTATTTAAAAAATAAACAAAACTATTAAAAATTATTTAAACAAAAAGAAGGATAATCAAAGTACTGACGTCACATTTTTTTTTATTAGGAAAGATGGTGGTGAAATAAATTAGAGGCGTGGCTTAACTTTTTTATGAAAATTCTTTCCTAGATATTTCACATTGGAAAATAAAAAGTCTGTTTGGCTTTTATTAAAATTTTTTCTTTTCCTTCGCATCTACTTCTTCGAAGAGGTCCCGATACTATAACAACAACAAAATGAATAGACTCCTTAAATTTTATATAAAAGAGGGAGGGAAAAGAGCATTAAAAAGAAAACCAATTAAATCAATTTCTGCTTTAGGTTCCCGCTGGGCAGCCGAAGAAGGAACTGCTGGAGAATGTGGATAAAGTACCAACATTTGTGCAGACACTGCAATTCACTGTAAAGGACCCAACTGTTGGGAAGGCAGCTACCTTCGTTAAAGTGGACCACGTCATCCAAGAGACCAAGAATCTCATGAACGTCATCAATAAAGTCGTCACCACGTGCTTTGACTGTGCCAATAAGGTGAGTCCAAGGGATGGGATTTTTCCCAGGGATGCACAAAAGATATGAGCTGAATGGGGAAGCCTATTGGCGGGACATTCAAGGATAAATATTAATCTAAAAGGGGAGAGGATGGCACGCCCCAACTCCGTATGACTAAAAAAAAGTTGTTGAATTTTTAATCCCCAGCACGGGCTCTGTATGCCCCAACAAGTGCCTTTTGCCCATTCCTCAAGTGTCTCTTTCAAGTGATGACGATTCCCCGGGTCTTTGCTCAACCGAATAAAAGACACAGTCAAGCAATCTCAATTATTTACACTGTTTCCTTTCACTTTTGCGCCATGAGCGGACTTAAGAGAGGCTCAAAAAAAGGGACAAAAAATGTAGAGACAATGGAATCCTTCACCACCGATGAGATTTTTTTCTCGTGCTAAATCTATTTCTTTATCTCGCATTGAAAGAACATAAGAAAATAATCTGCGAGAGAAGGGTGAACATTTTCTATTTTTGTAAAGAAAAAAAAACGGAAAGAAAATCAATCACACAGACAGACCTCCACCTACACTATATATAGCACATATAGCATACACCCCCAACCACCGAACCTTTTGTATTTATAAAAGGAGCAAAATGGACGTGATTGAATGCACAGGAGGAGATGAATGGCATCGGCATCATCGTTACACGGTAATGAAGTAAGGATCAATGAGTGCTTTATGCAAATTGTCTGCAAACCATCGGCCAATTAACCACCAAAATAATGCTCCTGCTACTGCTGCTGCTGCTATTTGCCATCATTAACACTAAATATTAACAAGAAAACACTAAATGCACTATTGGGCAAATAAAATGAGTTTTATCACTAAAAAAAAAACAACTTCTAAAATAAATTGGAAAATTAATGCTTTTTTGCTGTTCTTTCCAACAACAGAGCCAAAAAGAACTTCCTGTTGTTCCTTCGCAACAATTTATCATGTTCTTCTTTGAAGTTTTTTAAAAGTTTTCTGTGATGATTCATGCCAAGTTTTTTTTTAGTCTGTCACTAACAACTAAAAGCAACTTTTTTTGACGAAGCTTTGAGTTAAGGAAGGGAAAAAAGGGGATATAAATGATATAAATGGTTGAATTGCATAAGAAGATGCATCATGCTCTTTCATGCTCATGAAAAATAAGCAAAACCAAAAAGTTAATTCATGCAGCAAAAATTTCATTATCAAAATTACATTTATTTTAAATTATTTCGGTCTAGTAAAGGATATAAATAGAAGACAAAATGTTATATTTTTTTGTTTTATTTTGGACGACTTTTTGATAATTTTTTCCTGCTTCATCAGGTCCTCAATATTATGGAAAATGTTTAATTAAAATATTTTTATTTATGAGTTTAGTTTTTCAATTTAATCATGATTAGAAAATTGAAAATTATCTCATAATACGGCAGAACTGAGGAAAGTAAATGAAAATCTTTGAAAACTATTGATAAATATTGAGAAAAACGTTACATTATGACGTATTTTTAAAATTTTATTTCAAGTCAAATTAATTTTTTTAAATAAATTCACATCATGGAGTCTTTTTTTTTCCTATTTCTTTGGCTCTATTTACAGTTTAACCCAGATATGCCCGAGAGTTTCTAAACAATTTACGCGAAATGTCTTAAAAATTGTCTAAAATAAACAATTATCAACGCAAACTCTTAAAATTTTGCGTAAAATGTTCTAGAACTCTTTCTTAAACGTCGTATCCATTTGAATTTTATGGAAATTGAAATCTTTTATGCCAGATAAATTTTCGAGTGTACTAAAAATAATAGAATGGACAAATCTGGATTAATTTTATGCAAAATATTTTTTTTAACAAGCATCAAATGATAAATGTTGATTGAATTGTTTGATTGAGAAAGAAATTTAATTCATCTTTGCAGTACAAGCTGGACTTTAGTGGATTATCGGGTAGAGCTGCAGCTGGTACTTCGAGGGATGATGAGGGCGGATCAGGAGGTGTTGGTGATTCCAAGGGAGCCACGACAAGCACTGAGGGGGGCATGTGACAGTACGGGATGGCTCGAAGAGCCAAAGGAGACGCAAGGCGGACACGTGTGTCCTTTCTTCTTTTCTAAAGCTTAAAAGAAAAGTCAAGAAAGCAACACAAATTTCCGCAGGGAATTAGAGCTTCAAGAAGATAATTTTCTGTGCAACAGGAAAAGCTCCTTTTTGATGGGAAAAATTCTCAGAAAAGATACAGAAGGATTGTTTTCATTTGCGAAAACACGGCATGAAAAGATATATCGAAGAAGAAAAAAATATTTTTAGATCTGATATCAAGCAAAAGAGGTGAACATTTCGAAGTTGAAATTCTTCAAATGGAACTGACTTACGATAATAAGAAATTAGTACAATAACCCAATTAAGGAGTTTTCAAGTGATGACGTAAAAAAATGCAAAATCGAATCACATTTTAAATGAAATTTTATTAATAAATCTCATTTTAAACGATAATTCATCCTTCAGCGAAGAAGTTTTTAATTAATTGTTCATTTTCTTTTTTTAAAAGAAATAAATTTTAAGCTTCTTTTTAACAAGAAATGAAAAAAAATATATATAGCACGGGTAGTCTTCCAATCGTGTACATTAAGTCAGCGAATCGAAGAAAGAGAATTCTTTTGCTTTTCATTAAAATCTGTTCTTTAAATTCTTTAATTAGATTTTATCTAAACAATGTGCCAAAGAAAAAAAAATTGAATAGAAAGTTGGTGCGAAGAACAATCAGTCTGCTATTAAATTTTATTAAATTCTTTACTTTAATTAATTAAATTCATCTATGAGGATCTTACAAAGTATATCCAATACAAATAAAAGTCTTAATAATATACTTAATTTTCTTAAACTCAAAGGAGAGATACGCGCAAGATTAGGCAAGAAATTTCATTGAAAATTTACTAAAATATTCATTTATTTCTCTCTTCTATCCTTTAATTTTAAGGAATTGTGGAGAAATAAACGCCTTTATTTGTCTTGTGAATTTTGTAAGATTCTTTCTCAGTAAGACACTCAGAAAAATCAAAAGATTGTGAATTTTAACCCTTTCGCGTCCACATGAAATATTGAAATATTCGATTTATTTATCACTATATTTATTCTGTTAATATTCTCAGAGAACATTTCTCAGCTCAAACGTCTTTTAGTCTCATTTACGTAAATTAATTAAACTCATTTCTAATTTGGAAAAATAATAAAATTCATTACAATTCGGGAGAATTGAACGCGAAAGGATTAATACAAATTTCAGCATAACTTACAGTCAAAGAATAATTTTAAACCGGACGTAGAAATAACATTACATAACCTCAAACTTTTTGCAAAAATCCATTAAATATGACATGGCCACTGTGACCACTTTTGTCCACTATGGACAATTTCGACTTTGGCTGCGATTATTGAATTCTCGGAACCCTCAGAAGTTATTCATTCATTGAAAAATAATTGATAAATACTCATACCAAGAAAAACTCATTGAGGATAGTGAAAGAAGCACCTAACTCCAATACTTCAGTGAAAAGGCAAATAGATTTATACAATTTTATCTATTTTTGTTGTATCAAGGTTTATGTAATTTTCTACATATCCACTATCGCTATGTGAGCTGTAATTTTTCTGAGTACTCCACTGAGGAAGATTTTCCTGGAAAATCAATCTAAAATTAAATGATTCTCCGCATTGTAGGAAAGCACCGAGAATTTCCGCTTTAACTGACAGCATCTTATCAATTTTGCATCTTTTCTTTTTTTCTTCTTAAGAACTTTTAATTTATTATCACAAGCATGAGGAAATTGCATTTTCTCATTCAGGTTGTATATCGTATAATAGGATGGAATTTAGTAGGTACAGTTAACGAGGAAATAGGGTGTTTGGTAAATACACAATGTAGAAAAAAATCAAAGAGGAAATTATATATAATGTATTTTCTCTCGTAGTTCGTTAAAAAAGCAACTATTAAATGAAGCAAGAAGATAGGATGTAAGATAAGAAATTTTTCCTAGATGTTATTTTAAAAAAAATGTGAAGAGAAAAAAGTGAAATTTAGAACATAGTTTGATATATTCATTATATACAGGGTGACATGTTGGTAGACGTTATATGGAAAATTGAAAGAAAAAAAATATTACAGTGGTAGACATAATAGAAATTATATATTTGATGAATAATATTAATGTTGTCTGTTGTGAAAAATAAAATCATGCATTGGAATGGGAGTGTGAAGGGTGTGGAGTATAGGAAGGACGTGAGTGTTAAAGGTTTTTTGAGATATAATATTATAAAAAAAAATCATTCGATTAAATGTGACACGAAATCTTCTTATGAAATCATTTTGAACGTTTAGTCATGATAATGATGATAAAGGAGATTATTTATCTTCTTTTTTCATCTCAATATCAAATTACGATGCATATAAAAATATATATTACTAAAAAGAAAAAAATGTGAGAACAAAAAACTATATATCGACGTAGAAACGTATGTACCGTGAGAAAAAATAAATAAAAGAAAAAATTTATATACTCAAGTTAGCTTTTATACTTGTACATAAAGAAGAAACAAAATATTTAGTGAAACAAATTATTGTATGACGAAGATATTTAATATTTTCTATATATAAACAATATAATTATATGATATTTAAAAAAAATGAATGTGTGTATGAATTTATAGAAAATATTTTTTCTCATTTTCTTTCAATGTAACTTTTTCTCAATATTCATCATCAAAAAAACAAAGTTTATTCTCTTGAAAAGTCTTTAAATGTTCTCCAAAGAAAAATTATTCAAGTCAAATTCAATGTTTTTAGGAATGAATTTTCTTTTATTGTTCAATTTTCTCAATTTATCAAAAACAAACCCAAAACAGTATCAAGATGGTCAAGAAGAGAAAATAAAATGAAAGGAATTACTAAAAAAAGAGAGTTTAATGTAAATAACTTTTTTGCAGAAAGTTCAATTCAAAAAAAAATGTTTAAGCGTAAAAAAAGGTTATATCTACCTATTTCAAAAAACTGAAAAACAAAATAGTTTAAAAAATAGTTGCAGAAGAATGAGTGAGTGTTGTGACATAATGGAAAAAAAATAAAATCATGCAAATGAACCTATTTATGAAAAATGTTTTCTTTTCTTTTGCTGATTTTGTCTTTTTGAAATTGGTGAAATTTTTATTTGATTGTTTTACCAAATATATTTTTATGGGTGTTGGAAATTCGCGCCAAAAATTATTCTAACCTCTAAACTTTGTCTTTGATTTTCTCTCAAAAGAAAATATTTTTCTAAGTTTTCTTTCGGCGAACTTGAAGTAATGGAACTTTCCTACATAAAAATGTAGAATTAATCACGTAATATTAAGTAGGTTTTAATTCTATGGCGCCTGAAAAAAAGTCAAATTGGCAACTTTGTCCAGCAAAATCCTCAAAGGGTTAAAGTAAAAACTTCAGCGTGGTTAGTGTTTTTGTTTTCCTGAATGTTTTTTTTTCCTTCCGGTGAATTTTGTGCAGGAAAATGGGGAAAATGGATGTGATTCCTTTAAAAGATGAATGGTATCGAAGAATCCAGAGATGCTACCTACCCGATGAGTATTTCTGTGGGAAATTAAAGCCCGGAAAATGGTTAATTTGTCATCTCTCCGATGGAAGTGAGGTTATTTCCCGGGCCTTCATGCATCCTCACCGGATCTTTATGCAAAATCTCGTCTATCTGGACCAGAGTGTGATGAGGAAGGAGTCTTCCCGAATTCCTGATCCACAAATCCTGGACTTGAGCATTGTGGAACAAACAGAAGACTTCCTAGACACGATTTCCCTGGAGGTTCATGTGAGTAATATTTCATTTCCGGAAGCAACACAGAAAGACATCCTAGAGGAGATTCTTCAGAAGTTCTTGGAGCTTTACACCTTCTCCGTGGGTTGTGTTATTAATCTCGAAGGAATTTGTGCCCTCCCCATAACTTCCGTTAAGATAATATCAACAGGAAGTGAAGGAATTGGCTCTGTGACGCCCAAAACACAAGTTAGAGTAACAAATCTCATCTTCCGAAACGCCCTGGCTATCCGGAAAGATTTCTTTCCGGGATATTGCGAAATTGAGGAAACTTTGAGTGATATTGTGCAGAAGAATAAGGAATATTTGAGCAATCCCACCCAGAAATTCCCTCCACCGAATGAAATTCTCTTAGTGGGATCTTCTGGAGTTGGGAAAACAACTCTCATATCACACATAGCCAGGAAATTCAATTGCAATATTTTTCCCATTGATCCTATTGATTTCCAAGGACAGTATCCGGGGGAATCCATGGAACTCTTGGAAAAATTCTCAAAGAATATCCGGGAAATTAGTAGAAATCAGGAAGATTGCTTGTCAATAGTTTCCATTGAAGACATTGATGTTCTCTGCCCAAAGGATTCTGAGACATTCTCAGCATCCCTCTTGAACTTTCTCGAGATGCTTTCCGGAGTTAGAGGGGTGCTTGTTGTGGCTACGGCAAAAGATGTGACAAATTTGAGTGGAAATGCCCGGCGCAAGGGTCGTCTGGAAGTTGAGATCTTCCTCAAAAATCCAAGCAGAAAGCAACGTCAAGAGATCTCTCAAATTTTCCTCCAAAATCAAAATATTCCCAATGCAATGGAAATATCCGGGTGGATTGCTGATAGAACTTCCGGATTTGTTGCTGGAGACCTGCGGATGCTCATTGAGAGAGCAATAGATGGGAATAGGGAGAATTTCGTTGAATCCCTCGCAATCCAATTGAAATCCATGCGTTCGTCATCAATAAAGTCCAGCAATCTCCTTGTGGATGTGGATTCGGTGAATTTTGACGATCTCGGTGGGATTGAGGCACTCAAGAGGACAATTGAGGTATCAATTGTGAGCCCCCTGAGGGATCCATCAGCCTTCAAAAGGATGGGCATTGAGAGAACAAAAGGAATCCTCTTCTACGGTCCTCCTGGATGTGCCAAGACAACAATTGTACGAGCTCTAGCCAAGAGAACTCACATGCCCCTCCTGGCGGTCTCTCCGGCACAAGTTTATTCCCCATACGTTGGTGATTCAGAGCGTTTCCTTGCCCGCGCCTTCCACGAAGCAAGGATGTGTGCTCCCTCGATACTCTTCATTGACGAATTGGACGCCCTTGTGGGATGCCGACAGCGTGGCACGAGTGACGTTCAATCGCGAATTCTTGCTGTTCTCCTGACTGCCCTCGATGGGATTGGACGACGTATTGATGGTGCTCCCGAAGGGAATGTCCTCGCTGTTGCAGCAACAAATCGTCCGGATGTCATTGATGATGCCCTAATGCGTCCCGGAAGGTTCGATAAATTAATTCACGTCCCACCACCGGATAGTGTGGAAGCACGACGGGAAATTCTCATGAAAATCACCGAAAATATGCCCCTGAAAGACGTCGATCTCAGTGTGATTGCTGAGAGGACAAGAAACTTCTCAGGAGCTGATTTGAAGAGTATTTGTCGTGAAGCAGCTCTCCATCGGCTTACTCAGGATCTATCTTCGGCCTTCCTGACGCAGGATGACTTCCTTGAAGCCCTCAAGGGGACAAAACCATCGCTAACTGACTCTCAAATCGCCTGGTATGCGGATTTTGAGGCTAAAGGTAAGATTTGAGAGAATTTTTTGAAGAAGTTTTTGAATAAAGATTAAAGAAACAAATAATTTTTAGAAATTTGTCGTCGTAGGGTTAATAAAAATCATTTTATTCTCTTGCCAAAAATCGCATTAAAGATTAATTTAAATGACGAATAGCAAGATAAAGCCTCAAAACATTTAGTAAGGGATTTTCTCTGGGATTCGAATTACAATCTAAAGTTAAAAGCAAAGTTTAAAATATTTTAGTGTGTTAAATAAATGTTGTTTTATCAAAAAAATATTTCTCTGAGTGAAAATCTATATAATAAAGAAAGGATTTCGTGTCTGTACAGCTATACAAATCTACACCGTTTGACCAATCGCGATGAAATTTGGTACAGAGACTCCTTATATCAGGCGCTTTCGAGTGGCCGTATTCATTTTCCCCCCAAAGCCCCCCTTCAGGTAGCCCCCATATAAAAGTCATGCATTTTTTGCAAATTTTTGAATTTCGCGCCCGAAATGTTGTATGAAAATGATTTCTTCTCTTTGCAAATTTTTTCTTTTGGGATCGATAAGTGGCCCAAATCTGCCTTTAAACCATCATAATTTATTTTCTCTCTGAAATTTGCGCGAAGCGCAACAAATCCCCGCGAAGCGGGGCGAGGTAAATTGGAGCGAAGCGACAATTTACCTCGTTTCTTTAAATATTTCTTTAAAGCTTAAGACACGACTTCCGACTCAATTTTATGGTTTTAATCTAAAAATAGACTCCTATCCAAAATATTTATTTCCTACGTTTTGCGTTTTATCTTTCACTGCCACTTGCTATAAAATTTACAACCAGCGCCCTCATCTTTAAAAAATGTGATTTTTTAAAGTTCAACGTTTTATAGCTATCCGGGAGTATGACCTACATAAAGGCTATTGTAAGAAATTGAATTCTATCTAACCCTTAAGTCCTAGTCTTCTGTGGATGATAACATTTTTTTCTTCTCAATTTATTCGATCAAAAATTATATGGCACCCAAGACACATACTATAAAACTTAAAAGATTCATTAATTGGATGCAGAAAGGATGAATAATTTTATCTTAAACCATTTAAAATAATCTAAGAATTATGGATAAGTAAAAAGCCTCCTTTTAAGTTCTTAGAATCATTGACGCTATTAATAATGATTATTATTTTCTTGACCCAGAGAAGCTCATAGCTGAATAACCTCCTTTTGAACTTATTCTACAATTTATGTATTGATTAATTGTCTTCATAAAGTTCTTTTTATAAATATTTTTAAGCAAAGAAAATCTACATTCATTGTTAAGTTTCTTTACTGGAATACCCTAAACTTTTATAGCACGAATTGTGTCTTGGCTATGAGGTTTGGGAAATGACTAATTTATTTATTTATTTTTAATTTTGATCTACAATATTTTACGATTCTTTTTGAAAGAATTGACCTTTAAAAGGTTGATTGCACTACAGCGATATCTAATCATGGATATTTTATCTTATGTTCATGTTATTAGTTGAAAAACAAAAAGAAGATTTTTTCTGCAAAGAATAAGAACAAAATTATATAACTTCCCGAGTTTTAATAAAAAATTTAAGTAAAAAAAATCATTAAATTCAATTCAAATAAATACAATTTAATAAAAATCTTCATAAATAGAAAAGAACGAGAAGTTCTCATTGAAGAACTTAATTAGGAGGTAATAAAGTCATCCTTAATTGAAGAATTACAAATTCATTCTTTTCTTGCAATTCTTTCGAGACCCTTTATGATTGTTTTGTGAATAAATAGAACAAACTCTAATCACATAAAGCATGACAAGAGGAGAAAGTGTTGCCATAAAACTCCTTTATCCTTATCGCACTTGGTCACTTGTTGAGTGATAACAACACACTCTTGGCGCATTGGCGGAGTGTTAATGTTTGAGTGGTTGTGGGTATCCCATTGAGAAAATGTGTGCAAGGGGAAAGGGGGGCGGGCAGTGTGTGTGATGAAAATGAAAGAAGCGAAAAAAAAATTAACGTATTGCGATATGTCCGATGAAAAGCAGAACATTTGGGGCTTTAGTTGATGATCGTCATTCTCACAAAGTGGACGTAGTGCTCGCGGAAAAGCTGACTTTGCAATTTAATCCCAGAAGAGATCACTTTTCATCACATCCCGCGCGATATTGCGGAATAAACTTCGCTTTTTTTTGTGCTGCCTTCTTCATTTAATTGCCCATCGCATGTGTTTTTTGTTGGTGGTATCCGTGATGAGTTGTTGAGGAGTGTTATGGGATCAGATGTGTGGCGCTAAAAATAAAGAGTATCGTGCCAGGGAATAATGTTTATTGAGGAGTGTGATGAAGGAATCAATGTGAAATTAAAATATTAAAAAAAATCCTAGGGGACAATAAGTGAAGCCCTCTCGATAAGACAGTAGAAAATATTAGTGATAGTACAGCGATAAAGATAAAAAAAAGTGAAAGAGAGTGTGTGTGTGGGTCGATGAGCAACCCTCATGTTGTGAAGAGTATTGTCGCAATCAGTATTAATTGATACGTGAATTGCTGTGCGTGCCAAAAAAAAAAACGAATTGCTTCTCAACTGCGAGATGATTTTATGCTAAAATGGCCGGAAGTGTCCGGAAACACCCAGGAATTTCCATGCTCTCACCGATGACTGTCTTCTTGGCGGCATTCCTCTTCATCATCTCCTTGGCAGCGATAGGGTGTGGAGAGGAAGTGCATTCGCCGTTGGTGATTACGGAGAACAATGCTGGGCAAATTCGCAAGATGAGCCTCGAAAGGCGCCAAACAAGTGAGTTTTTCGGAGGCAGCAAAAGAAATCTCTCAGACGCAGCACTTCTCACAAAAAAACACACTCTCTCTCTTTCTCTTCCCGACTTCCTCTGCAGATAGTGCCTTTGAATTCAACTACACCACAACACCATTCAGTATTGAGTTCATTGAGGAGCCCCCAGTGAAATTCATCTACTTCAATTACACGCGCATCGAGAGCAATGCCACGGAATTTGGCAATAATTTCGTTATGTTTGATCCTGGAAAAAAAGCGTGAGTAATCGCGGGGAGAGATTGGGGGGGGGGGGTAAATCGTGTGATAAGCACAAGACCCAATTTTTCCGCACAGACAGTGACCTATAAAAGCATCAGATGGTGGCTTTTTTTCCCAAACATTTGGCAATCATTTGGGTACTCGAAAATGAAAGGTCAAAGTTGGATTTTTATTTAGCTATAGATTATGTTGAAGGGCAACATCACGATATTTTGAGAAGATTAAACGGCAGAAAAATTATTAATTGCAGTTACTTTTTAAATTGTTAACACATTCTGAGCTGTTGGATGCTTTTAACCCTTTAAGGATGATTTTAATTGATTTTTTTCTCAAATTAAGTTTGTATAAAAATTGTCTTTGCGGTTTTAATAAAAAAAAATCATTCACAGAATTATTTAGCATTATTTCTATTTTCAATTCTGTGGTTGGTTGATGGAAGAATATTTAACAAATATTTCTTTAGGAAGCTTTAATATAAAAAATAAAGAAGAAAATTTAAAAGGAAACGCATTATTATTCTTACAAAAGAATATTTAACCTGCTGGCCGCCAAGACCTTGGAGCTTCCTTAGAGCGCCAAGGTGGGGTTGTTGAACGACCCCAAGAAGGAAGTCGATTTTCTTATAAACTATAAAACCGGGAACTGTCGGGTCACTACCTTTAGACTCCTTATATAGTCCTCTTGCCCCTTGCATCACAAATTCGCCACCCGGAAACACGCAGAAGAAGATATTAGGGAAAAACATTTTTCACTCATTTTTCACACTTTCTTCGTGAGAAATTTGCCACGAAGTTTACCGCAACTGCTATTTTTTTTCACTACTTCCCCACATTCCCCTCACTTCCCGCACCGTGATAAATGGCAATATTTCTCGAATATTCTTTATTGTTTTGCACATTTATATGCTTCTAATTATGTTTTATGTTGTTTATGTTACTTATTCGCGATAATTCTGACACTGAGAAGGTAAAGTGAGAAAGTAAACACAACCCTTCAAACCCCTTCAACCATATGATTTATGATGTGACTAACTTCATTCTAAGAAATTTTCCGCAGCATGGCCGTTACACCAATTTTTGAATTCCCTTCTTCTACATTTTCCTTAATAACTTTTCTTGTGGTAGTCGGATTGAGCTGAAATTTTTACACAACCTCCTCAGATAACCAAGGAACTTATTTCCAAAAGATGGGAACGCTAACTTTTATATTTATTAAGTTATAGCACGAAATATAGGGCTGGGGTCGTTCAACGACCCCGCTTGGCGGCCTAGAGGTTAAAAAAAAAACGGTCAACAAACTCGGTAATTTCAATTGCTCAGTGTTCTTTCTAAGATTTTGATTTTTATTTGAACTTCAATAGTACGATTAAGTGTCAAATACGTCAGTTTTATCAAGATTTGCCAATATATTAAACAAGACTTATCGTAAGTGCTTTAGATTTTAATTAGAAGATATTGCTGATTCAAACTGTGGAGTTGTTGGAAATTACACTGGTTTCTCTGCGTGACAATATTAACCCTTTGAGGACTATTGAGCCTTTCTCAAACCTTAATTTCTTAGCAATCATTATCCTTTCTTAAAACGTGGTAAACTCCGAAGAAGTTTTAAAAAGAACTTTATTATTAATTCAATTAAATCGTTTTGTTTAAAACTGCTTTTTGTTTAAAACAATAAATGAAAATTTTAAAAGAAGAATTAGTTTTTTTTTTTGATTAATTGAGTATCAGTGCAAAGCTTTTCCGCATAAAAGAACCGCTATCTTTTGTGCTTTGTCGAATTAAGTATCAACGCCAAAACATAAAATACTTTTTTATGGTTTTTATGTTAAATGCTCTAAAAAGAAAGAAAAACTTACATCAAAATAAACACTTGGACGTGTTTAAATGTCTGAATTTTCACAAAGAAGAAAACTTTATATTATTCATTTACCCATACCTATCTACATAATTTATATTTCTTGCTTTCATCGCAACAATGAATGATGATGCATTGCTTTTTATCAGCAAAAAAAAAGTATAAAGTAGATAATAATAAATTTTATATTACATATTATGTACAATCTGGTGGGATAGGAATAAGCTTATATTTTATCACCATTGAGTGCCTGATTTCATGGAAAAGTCACAAAATATATTGTCAAGTAGTTCCTAATGGTGGCTGTAAAATCTTATCATTTGCCTTCTTCTCTTTCTTTTTTTTTCAACTTGAATGTGGGGAACAGGCTAACTGGCTTGGCGCCCTGTAGTCTCTACAGTGTCTTTGGGGAGATGAAGAATTTAGCTACAAATCATACATTCAACCACACACAACCCATTGCAACGGACTACGCATTGCCAGTGACCACAATCTCGTGGGCGATACCATTTGGGGATTCCATTGAGCTTCAGTGGAATACATCAAATAGCGATTGTGTGGCTTACTATCACCTCAAAGTCACTTCGGGGCAATTTGATTATGAAGTGAACACAACACGGTTAGATTGGAGTTTGGACAGTTTGGCGCCATGTACGTCTTATGAGATTTCCATTGAAACTGTTAATATTTTCCGGGAGTCTGTGGGTGTGGTGAAGGTGAAAGAGGAGACATCCTTTGTGGATCCGGGTCCTGTTGAGGAGCTCCATGTGCACAGTGGGCCCGATGGGGGGTTGGAAGTTGCATGGGAGGCTCCTGTGGATGGTGTTGAGTGTGTCAGTGATTACACGGTGAAGTTGAGTGAAGATTCCTGCCTGGATACGGAATCTTGCCTATGGAGGTACATGAATACGAGTAAATCCCTCAAAGGTGAATTTGATGACGTTGAAGCCTGCACAAGGTACACTGTTGTCGTGTACACAAATGGCCAAGAAGACGGGGCCAATAGTTCCTTAACTTTCGACACGGATTTCATTGCTCCGGGAGTTCTTGAGAGTCTCAACTTCACCATTCTCAGCCCATCTCAATTGAAGGTTTTCTGGGAGCCTCCAGTGGAGAATGCTCACTGTATCGATCACTACGTCATCACATTCAGAGATCAGACGAGAAATACAACAGATCTCGAGATAATTCTCGATGATCTTGAACCCTGCTTTACTTACGTTGTGAATGTTTTCGTGGTGGACATCCAGGGTAATGAGGGACGTCCGCTGACAATAGAAGTTCAAATGCCCGAAGATTATCCGGGAGAAATTCCCGAGGCTCACGTCCAAGCAACCCCATCAGAGCTCCTTGTGTCATGGCAACGACCCACCTATGCGAGGCACTGCGTAGTAAACTACCGGCTACAGATTGTTGGTGATGCGACGCATCATGGTGATCATGATCACATTGGCACCGATGTGTCGTACACATTCCAACGAATGACAGCCTGTAGGAAGATTTCCGTGCGGATTTATGCTCGCACGGCCACTGAGAAGGAAAGTCTCCCAAAAATTCTCACTACACGCATCCCAGACAGAGTAACAGCAACCCCCAGTAGTCCACAACTTGTGAAAAGGACCAAATCATCCCTCGAACTCAAAGCATCTCTCACGGATTCCTTCATTGACTGCGAACTTGTGAAAGCAAAATTCCTTTGTATTTCGCAGGAAAATGAAATTACAATGGAAGCATTTGATGACAATATTGCTCCACTTGCGGATAATTTTACGGATTTTTCCGCAACAATTGAACATTTGCCGCCATATACGAATTTTAATTGCTCAGTTCGGGTCCTCACCAGTGCAGGATGGTCAGATGCTGCTGTGGCGTCTTTTCTAACTGAGGAAGATTGTAAGTAGTCAAATGGAAAATTTTTATTAATCAATTTAAAAATTACTGGGTCCAAGATTTATGAATTGAACTCTTTTATAAATTTTCTATTTCTCTAACATGGGAAAATACCTTGAAAGCTTCCAAAGCTTAAAGTATTGAATTCAGGCATAATTCTCACAAATTTTGTAACTACTTATGGTCAGAAATGTCAGTAATTCTTACTTCTATTATGAGACTCAAAGATTCAGCGAGCCTAGGTTTTGGTAATAGGCAGGAAAACAAATTTTCCGATGAAACCTGATTTAAAAAAAAGTTTAAAAAAATATGCTTAGTATGGAGGCTTGACTGAGAAGGCATAATTTGGGATATCTGACTCGGGAAGCCTAAGTAATGAAGGTAAAAATTAAGCCTGACTAAGATATCCTATTTAATTTAATTTATTTCATTGATGATTCCCTTTAATAAATCCTAGATAAGAAAATCTGTGTCAGAAGCATTAGTTAAGAAAGTCAGGGTAAGGAATCCTAAATAAAAAAAAAAATTGAATGAAGAAACCTTATCAAGGAATTTTGAGAAAAAAATCATAGTAAGAATGCATTTTTAAGGTAATCCAAATAAGGAAGTCTTAATTATAAAAGACGAAGGAATTTCCTTAAGGAATCCTGAATATGATAGTCTAAATGTGTTCTTTATTGATCTTTTCAAGTTTTTTTTTACAACTTAATGACTTGAACTTACTCCCATACCTGCAGCGTTTTATTTTATTGACTTTTCATGGGTTGTAAACCATTGAAAACTGTAATGTTACCATTAGTAGTTTCGTTAATCCAGTTAAAGATTTTCGGAGCACTTGTCAGGGTGTAGACTCCAAATTTATTACGAACAAGGAAGCCTTAGAGATCATTTGTCCTTTAACTCCTTTGAGGACCGATGAAGTGTTTTCGTCATAGATTCACAGGATCAGGAAGGATAGATAAGATAAGATAAGATATTTTATTTCGTTTCCAAACTGCGGCTGCCGCCGTCTTCATTACCGACCTCCCCGAGTAAACGGCAGAAAGCTCGGATCATAGGTCGTATATGCCGATTCCTTTACAATCTCATTACATTTACATTTAATATTACATGAATTTATATAAATAGATGATAAATAGAAAATTTCAAAGTCAGGATTTTTGCCAAAAATATCTTTCGAGCTTAAAGTATCATAACAAAACTATTTTTACTTTTTTTTACCAGCTGGATTCATTTTAATCCTCAATCGGAAGTTTATTCCGAAAAGATTGACCTAAAAATTCTAGCCCTCTCAGAACTCTCAGAAATTATTAGCTGTGTTTCTTTCAGACACAGCTTTTGTGTACCGAGCAAAATCGAAAGTCGTCAGATCGGGCTCAAACTTGGGATGAGCACGAATTAGGGTCCCCACATTCCAAAAAACTTATGCGCCAAAAAAAAATTTTTTCCGGCCGGCCGTCCGTCCGGCCGTCTGTCCGGCCGTCCGTCCGGCCGTCCGTCCGGCCGTCCGTAGTACAACGTTAAATTACAAGAGAACGGTAATAGATAGAGACTTGCGGTAAACGGCAAAGTTTAAATATCGACCGGAAGACATCCGATTATGATGTCAAATTTTACCCCCCACCCCTCCGTCCGCCATTTTGAATAACCTCAAAATTTTGTTTTACCTATATCTCAGCCGCTATTATAGCTAGAGGGTTGAAATTTTGATATGTTGTAGGAGCCATCAAGACCTTTCCAACGATACCTCATTTTCGAAAATCGGTCAAGTCGTTTAGTCAATATGACCGCCACAATTTTTCATCGAAAATCGACCATAACTCGAAAACGGCTTGACCGATTTTGATCAACCCGGGGTCAAATGAAAGATCTCAACAAACCCTACAACTCTCTAGAACATCCGAAGTTTCAAAAGTGACCGCTAGGGGGCCAAAAATCGAAAACAAAATTTTCGATTAGTTTTCGATGAATATCTCGAAAACGGCGACATAAATTTTTTTCATTTTTTGATATATTGTAGCTGACCATATTATCTAGCTTCATGCCAAAAATGAAGAAAATCTATGGATCCGTTCTCGAGATATAGCCTTCCAAAGTTGGCATATCATATCTCGGACTCTACAAGTCCGATCTTGATCAACTCAAGCGCAAATGAAAGGTTTCGAGAAACCCTACAAATGTCTAGAACATTGCAACTTCGAGAAATGACCGCAAGAGGCGCTAAAATCGAAAACAAAGTTTTCGTAAATTTCGAACTCGAATTTTTCGAAAATGGCGACATAAATTTTTTTCAGTTTTCGATATGTTATAGCTGACTTCGAGACCTTTAAAACAAAAAAAAATTTATGAAAATCTATGGATCCGTTCTCGAGATATGGCCTTTTAAAGATTTGTTAGCGTATGACTTTTCTACTTTCCCCGACTTTGCGCGTATTTAAATTAATTTGCGTTCTAGTTTGCTCTCACAAAATTCGTTCACTGAAAGAAACACAGCTCTCGTAAGCTTGGTCAGCTTACCTGTACATTTTTACTTCATTCCACTGGCTAGAACGGGCCAAATAAAGTAAAAATATTTTTACGATGATGCTTTAAGCTCAAAAGTTTGGCAAAAATCCTGACTTTGAAATTTTCCATTTATCATCCTTTTCCTCCTTTTCTTAAGAAACTTTTGTCCAAAATTAACAAAACGTCTCATCAATCCTTAAAGAGTTAAGGTCCTTAATTCTCTATTAATGATCATTTTAACTCAATTCTTTCTTGGTTTTTCTAATAAGATCCGGGAGCACCAATGGCTTTAAAAATCATGGAGATATCGAACAAAGGTTTCCACGTTAACTGGTTAAGGCCACTCAATCAAAATGGTATAGTTAATGCCTATCGGCTGGAAATTCAGCAAGTTGAGCCCCTCTATCTCGTACCCAGCTCCTGCCCACGAATCTCCTTGGTCAATTTCACGGAGGAGACACATTTGTATGATTTTGTCTTTGATCGTGGAGCCCCGTCATTTGTCTACTTTGTCCAGGTGGCTGCGGTGAATGGGGCTGGGGTTGGGGTGTACACGCGACCAATTGTGATAAGGACGTTGTCAGATAAACCGGACCCAGTGTCAGGATTTGCTGTTCAGTCCATTGATGGACCATATACGCCATTCCTCTACAATGCCACCGTGACCATTGGCTGGACTATTCCGTGTGTCTCAAATGGGGCCCTTGAGGCGTTTGAGGGGGAATTCTTTGGGACAAAAGGCGAGGAGAAGCACGAAGCAACGTGGGAATATGTCGTCAGGGGATCTGTGAGGGAGAACTACACATTCAGCTATGATGACCTTCGTCCTGAATATCAGTACAAGGTGACAATAAGGGCTAGAGTTAGGGAAATTGCAATCTCCAGCGATAGCACCATGAAGGAATTTTATTCACCAGCTGGAAGTAAGTTCCGGAAAATCAGGAATATTTTAAGGATTTTTTTTAAATCCATCTTTATTTATTTTTTGTTCAGTTCCGGATACATTTGGCATTGAAAATTGGGCAACAATTAATGTTTTCTCATCACCAAATCCCACAAGAAGTGCCGATGTTGCCATTTCGGAGAAACTTTTTAATTCTTCGGCTGGAGAAATTATCTCCGTTGCCCTACTTGTGTCTGAGTGTGGCTGCCAGGATGATCCGAAACCCCTGTATGGGGTTGTTGAGAGTGACAGTTGCTCAATGGCTGTAATGCGATGGCAGGAAGCGATAGATTTTGCGTGTATCCCGCAGTATCAGACAACATGCATCAGATGGCCACCGAATTTTGAAAAATCCGAAGCGGGAGAATTTATCTTTACAATTGGGCAGGATGACTGTGAGGATGCTGAGGGATTCTGCAATGGGCACCTCAGGCCAAACACAGAGTACTCCGTGGTTATACGAACATTCACAAGGCATGGTTTCAGTGATTCCGCCGTAATGCACTTCCGGACGGATGCTCTTGTGGCTCTTGCTGTGATTATTGGTATTGTCACGGGATGCCTTTTGGTTGCCTTCATTGTGGGCTTGTTCATTGCAAAACGTAGCAATTCTCTGCTCAAGTGGAGCACCGATGATATGATGAGTAGTGACGATGGAGTTCCGGATGTGGAGCTCAAGAAGTTCTCTGATCACTACATTGGCATGATGCGGAACTCCAAGGAGAATCTCACGAAGGAATTTAAACTTCTCAATGCTGTGACAATGGAAAAGGATTTCTCAATGGCTGCAGCAAAGCACAATGAGACAAAGAATCGCTACGTTAACATTGTTCCATGTGAGTTGTTTTCTTGGTGGGAAATTCTTATTTGTTTTAAGGAAAAATTGCTTTAGAATTGAAGGATTTTTTTTATTTGAAAATTAAAATCTTTCAGACGACATGAATAGGGTTCTCCTGAGTACAGAAGATGGTGAGACGGAGTACATTAATGCCTCATATATCACGGTAAGTTATAGGTTAGAATGCTTTTCTCTTGGCGTCCTTTAAAAAATTCAAAATGGCGCCGGAAATTCTTGTTTCAAAGCCTCTAAAAAGCTGAAAAATTACCTATGTTATTGCTTCTATATTGCTCTTATCTTGGTAAGTAATAGGAGTTTTCTTTGGGCGTCCTTTAAAAAATTCAAAATGGCGCCCGAAAGTTTTATCTAATAATGGGCCTAATTTAGCGTCCAAGAAACACTTGAAATTCGCTTGAAATCTTGAAATTTCAGTACAATATTCAAAGATTTTAAGAGTTTCTTGGTCGTTGAATAAGGCTTAATATCCAGACTTTGTCTTGACTTTATATCACTCAATAATTTTCATTGTTGCAAATCTATAACAACCTCAGTCCATTAGTATCTATGCTATGGCTCATTATCTAGGTGAGTAATAGAAGTTTTGTTCGTTCTCTGAGCGTCCTTGTAAAAATTCAAAATGGCGCTTGAAAGTTTTGTAATTTCCTAATTCAGAAACAACCAATATTTATTTTTCTTGATCACACTTCCTGTAGCAGTTAGAAGGATCAAATATTAGAATATTTTAGAGGTGACTAAGATACCTTTTCAATAAAAGAAATTTGAAAATTAGTCAAGCTAATCAATCTAATATGGCCGCCTGAATTTTCCGTTAAAATTCAATTTTCCACAAATTGAGGGAAAAATATAAGATAAAAGACATTAAATTTGACTTAATTCTTAGGGTTTTAAGCGCAGTAAGGACTACATTGCAACGCAAGGACCTAAATTGGAGACATGCTACGACTTTTGGCGCATGTGCCTGCAGTGCAATGTTAAGCGAATTGTAATGCTGACCCTTTTGCGGGAGGATGAGAAGGTAAAATGCTACGGATACTACCCGATGAGTAACATGAAGAATAGGAGTATCCAATTTAGAGACATTCACATTCAACTTGAGAGTGAAGCGGAATTTCCAATTTACAAAAAGAGAATTTTTGTGGTCAAAAAGGTAAATTTTATGAAGATCCTTAACAGTATTTCAAGATTAGATAACTCCTTTGATTTTCGGTGTTTCCGGATACTTTTTTCAGGGGGATGTTGAGAAGAAAATAGCCCAGTATCACTTTACAAAGTGGCCAGATCATGGATGTCCGCAGAATCCGTCGGATTTGATAGAATTCACCCGAACTTATCAGATTGAGAAGAAGAATTCAACTTCACCGACAGTTGTGCACTGTAGTGCAGGAGTTGGGCGTACGGGAACCTTCATAGCATTGGATATCATCATGCAGACCTTGAGGACGAGGAAGAGTATCAATATCTATGAGATTGTTCGACGCCTCCGGTGCGAGAGGATGAAGATGGTGCAGACATTCCATCAGTACTGCCTCCTGTATCAGTGTGCGTACATTTTAGTCAATAAGACAAGTAGTATGCGATGGAGTAAGAAGAGTGTGCTGAGCAGGAGGATGTCGCGCATCCAGCAGACACCCTCAAATTCCAGTATCCAATCCCTTGGGCGGGAAATTCCCACACATAGTGCCATACTGAAGGCAGAAGGACACCAAAATGGTGCTCCAAATGCCGACAGTGTTGTCTAAAGACCATCGTCTTCCTGGACAGTGAAACCTGGGAAGCCCTGCAGTTCCGGGAAAGCGGGAAAAGCCAGGAAAGCCGATGGAAATAATGTTTTATATGAAAATACAGTTGCATTTTGAAAAACCGCCTCTAGCGCCATCTGTTGTTTCATCTTTTTCTTGTGGATTGTTTGATCTCGGGAGGAAAAGGAGGATATTCATTTTACAGAGATATTCTACGAATCAATTATTCCTCTTATCACACAGGGAGTATTTTAGGGATATTTTAAACCATTTGAGAACAATAAGGGAACGTTTAAGGATTCCTTCAATTGATAAATAGTTTAAAAACCTTAAAAAAAAATAATAAAATGAGTTGAAAACTTCTGACTTGCGTGCATAAACTCCTTTTCGCATTGACGTTTCCAATCGTGGATAAGAAAATCTCTCTAAGTTCCTGCTTCTCGCTGTTCCAGATCCTCCCAGAAGAGTAAATAACCAGGAAAAATGTCTGAACGGAAGGTTCTTAATGTAAGTAGAAAGATAAAATTTAATTCTCTCAAGAAATCAAACTGAAATGATTTTATTTGTTTGTTCTTCCGGATAGAAATACTACCCACCGGACTTCGATCCGTCGAAGATTCCGCGAATGAAGCTGGCCAAGAATCGGCAGTACACTGTCCGATTGATGGCCCCCTTCAATATGCGCTGCGTCACATGTGGGGAATACATCTACAAAGGGAAGAAATTCAATGCCCGGAAGGAGGATGTTGAGAATGAGACGTACCTGGGAATACGAATCTACAGATTCTACATAAAGTGTACACGATGCCTCCAGGAGATTTCCTTCAAGACAGACCCAAAGAACACTGATTATGAAATTGAAGCGGGTGCCACGAGGAATTTCATGGCTCTCAAGCTAGCGGAGGAGCAGGCACGGAAGGAGGAGGAAGAACAGCGTGAAGAGGAGGCAAATAACCCAATGAAATTGCTTGAGAATCGCACGCAACAGTCAAGGAATGAAATTGAATTGCTGGAATCCCTGGAGGAGCTTCGGGATCTCAATAGGAGACAACAGACAATTGACTACGATCAAATGCTCCAGCAGTATGATACAACAGAGACAGCCAGGGAGAGGGAAGAACGTCTTGCGCGTCTCGATGAGGAATACATCAAAACAGTCAGCTTTGGCTCCTCATCGTCCGCTGCAAAAGTTGTTGCGCAAGAGGAAGTTGTGGAGACAATTGATCTCGCCAAGCAGTCACTTCCGAAGCACGAAGAACGCCGAGTTGAGCCACCAAAAGCCCCCCCAGCCACTGGGAATCGTCTCAAAATGCAAAATCTCATTCGAAGGAAAGAAACTCCAGGTCCGGAAGCAAAGAAACCCGCCTCAACGGGTGGTTTGAGTCTCCTTTCTGCGTACTCTGACAGTGAATCCAACTCTGATTGATTTCTGCAACAGCTTTCATCCCACATTCACTTCAATCAAGGTAAGCTGCTGTTTGAGGATGATTCCGGAACATTCCCATTCTTCGGGAAGTTTTTCTTTGTTAATAAAATCTTTTAAAAAGAATTTATTGTGCAAAAAAAATGCAAGATTTTTATTGAATTTAATTAATTTTGGAAGAATTTTATTCAATTTTGTTTAATTTGTGACCAGTTTCATTATTTCTTTGTCGATTTTGACAAGTTTGACCAAATTGGGATGATCTTGATCAAATTATATTCGATTTTGATCAAACTGATCAATCTCATCATTTTTTTTTAAATATATTTTTATGAATTTGATCAAATTGGGAAAATCTTATTTAAATTTAAGATTATTTAGATCAAATTTTGTTCGATTTGATCAAATTGTGATTGGTCTATAATATTGAAAATGATTTTGAATGTTTTGAACGAATTTTGTTTGATTTTCACGATTTTCATTAAATTTTTAAGAGTTTGATGGATTAAAAATAGATTTTTTAATGATTTTTTGATGACTTTTTAAACATTCTTCTTTAATTTTTTGCATCTAAGTTTTTGAAATGTTTTTGAACCGAATTTGATTATTTATTAAACAATCTTTATAAAAAGCAAATTTTATTGGAACGAATTTGAAAAAATGCAAAATAATTTTGAATAATTTAAAGATTTTCAGAAAGTAATATTTTAAAATCCTTTTATGATTTTTTCTTAACCCTATCAATGATTTTGTATTAAAGTTTAATTAATTATTAATAAACTTTGATGAATTTCAATCTTTTTCAATATTTTTTATAAGTTTTACTTTTTAAAAAATTTATTTAAAATTTTCATGAGTATTGATAAAGCTTTGACAAAGTAAATTATTGATTTTTCGTGGTTCCACCTCAGAATTTGTTTCATATTTGCCACAAATCCATGAGGATTAATGTTTTTGACTAGAAAATTTGTCTTTTGGTCAGGAAAATATTCCATTTTACTCAATAAAATGTTTCTTTTTGTTCAGAAAAACATTCTATTTCGTTTTACTTTTTCGGATGACCGAAAAAGAATATTTTTCTCATTAAATTAAACGTTCTCATGGTCAAATTGAACGTTCTTCTGATCAAATGGAGCATTTTTCCGATCATTTAGAAGATTTTCCTGATTAAAATATCAATTTTCCTGATCAAAAGATCATTTCTCAACTTCCCCAATCACTGACTGCAGCTCTGGAAGCATCCATTGAGCCGTTTAACGATCATCACTACACCACGCAGCCTCCCATTAATGCTGTGCGATCATTTCAGTTACGATCGCACTTTCGTGGGATACAGACTTAAAATTCCAAAAGGAAGATCCTCCGCGCATTGGGAAGAGTTTTCATTTGAAAGTGAAGAATATTCGAGAGTTTAAAAGTTAGTGATTGTGTGCACAAATTCTTGGATTAATCCTTCTTCTAAAAACAAAGGAAGGAAAAAGGATTTGGGAGGAGATTTTGTGTTTGTGTCCCATTGAGGACAGAGGATAGAGAGGCCATAGAGAGATCGCGCCTAAAGAGAGAAGTAAGTGTGGCTTGTTGCAATTTTCAATTCAATTCAATTGAGATAAATTACAAGAGAGTGCCATACTGTGTGCGCGAGGGATACTCCAAAGCTATAATGGGATTATCATGTGTGTTGCCCGCGAGGAGACAAATTGTAATTCAATTCAACCAACTTGATGGAGGAGCATCGGAAGCTGCGCTCTGCATTCGGTGCGGGACTTCCGATTCTTCTCACATTTCCAAGCCGATAAATTTTATTTTTTCCGCGAAAATTAAAAAGAATTTTCTACAAATTACGTCGTTAACAAAATGCGTTCCTTGTTTATTGTTCATTTTACTTGAGTTGAGATGAGAGATAGACTCCAGAAAATTCCCTCACAGTGAGCTAGGAGAGAGAGAGAGAGAGATCGGGGAAAGGTCAAGTGCATGTCACTTTGGGAGTTGTTTTGGTGAATTTCAATTGGAATTGATTTTTTTTTTGTGAGTGTGCTCGTCGTGGTTGAGAAGGAAGATTGCTAAAATTGATCAAGTTGATGAATGAATTTTCATTTGAGTGGAGCAACAGATCAATTGGGACCACGCTGGTGCTCAATCAATGGGCAATCCATGCGATCTTGCTTCTTGTCTTTGAGGAATAACCAGAAAAAAAATATTTTTTTTTTATTAAAAAAGAAATAATTTTATCAATAATGCGGAAATAGATGAATAGAAAATTCAAAGTCAAACGATCCTATTTTAAAAGGAGTTTATGCATTTTTGTTTGAGTCATAAAGTAATGCGGGAAAAGAAACAATTTCCATAGAAATAACCACGTGCAATTAGATTTTTAAACCTCTTTTTGTTTTATCAAAGGGGGTGTCTATTTGATTGAAATTATTGGCTTAGATTGAGGAACAGAAGCCTAATAGGCCAGCTGAGATGTAAAATTACCTACAAATAAATCGGGACTAACCAAATTTTGCACCATTTGATTCAGAGAATTATAAGAAACCTTTTTTATACTTACTAGAATGCTCTAAAACTTATGCTCGTTTCAGAAAATGCGTTTAAATATTCCCATACATTTTCCCATAAAATCCATCAAAGCCATTGAACGAACAAGTGACGTCACTGGAGTGTTCCAAGAAACTGCTCACACAAACCACATAAAATACTTTAGTTTTTACAATTTCCACTCAACAGATTATAACGAGGATTAAAAGAAAGTACTTCCTACGTGAGATAATGCAGAAATAATTAGTAAAACACACATTATTTCACAAAAAAATTCCCCAGTAAAATGAAAATATTTACTCGAAAATTCTCAACTGTCAAATCATACTTCGGCGGAATACGAAATTCAGCGACGTCGCATGTTCGTTCAATGGCTTCAATGGCTTCTATGGAAAAAAAATGTATGAAAAATTTTTCAAACGCATTTTCTGAAATGAGCATACGTTTTAGAACATGCACGTAAATATTAAAAAATTTCTTATATTTTTATGAATCAAATGGTGCAAAATTTGGCTAGTCCGAAATTATTTAAAAGTTTGGGGTCATTTTCCGCTAATTCTACTGGCCTAATTATTTAAAAGTTTGGGGTCATTTTCCGCTAATTCTACTGGCCTATAAGAAATATTTAATTCAAACCTAAAAATATTTTTTCAGTCCCTAAAAAGGCAGAGATTGAGGAACAAAACTTAAAAAAAAATATTTCATTCAGACCTAGAAAGAACAAAAGGTAGTAAATTCAAGTCAAAAAGTAGTAAATTCAACTCGAATCGTGCTTAATTCAAGCCTAAAAGTATTACTTGATTTTCAGCCCTAAAAAGCAGAGTCTTCAAGCACAAAATGTTTTAAAAACATATTTAAATTAAGCCTAAAAAGTAGTAAATTCAACTCGAAACGTGCTAAATTCAAGCCTAAAAGTATTATTTGATTTTCAGCCCTAAAAAGTAGTAAATTCAAGCCAGAAAGGGTTAACTCTTCTTTTATTTTTATTCTTTTTCGTGTGATTCGGCTTTTATCAAGGGATGTTTATGGTGAATTAAAATATTTAGATCTACCTAAATATTCAAATGATTCGCGTTCATAACTAAAATATTCGTCAGATAAATACCCCCTTATTAGTTTTTTTTTCTCAGTGAAGATTTGCAAAATCTCTTCTCATCCAGCACGCTCTCATGTATTCTCAGCTGCTCTGTTGATCATGGCGCCGGATTGTGGTGTTAAAAAAAAGGTCAATTGGTTATCATTTTATCCTTTACCCACAATTTAGCAGCAGAATCAGCAGAAGCTGAGAGAATAATGAGGGAGCGTGTGTGCCCAGAGTCTGAAGATTCTATCACGTGATTCTCACAAAACACAAAACTTTCTCATCTCCACAACAGGCGTGCGGGGAAATGATTTGCCATGGAGTGGCTGGCGTGATCATAACACTCACTGCTGCCCTTCTTCTGCTACCGGTGGGTGTTGTGGGGAGATGCGATAGGGTACCCGAAGGATCGGGTGCAAGTAAATCACCCGCAGATGGGAGGTATCGCATAAAGATTTCCGGAAATCCCGAAAGGTACACCCCTGGGGAGATGTACACGGTGTCCCTGGCGGGCATTCGATCCATGGGGGTGGCGCATAAATTCTCAGGATTTATGTTGACCGTTGAGAAGGAAACCTTCGATCCAATACGCGATATTGGAGGCATTGGGATTGCGGGGCATTTTCAACTACTCGGCGACACCTTGGCAAAGTTCAGTGATAAATGCCCAAATGTTGTTACACACACCAGCTCACTACCCAAGTCTGATATCCAGGTAAGAAAGATCATTGAGATTTTATGAAAATTATCTTTTTTTTTAAAAAGAAAATATCAATCAATCAAAATAATAGAAAAGATCGCACTTGAGATCGCGAAATGATCATAATTTCTAGAACTTTTACAAAGATCAAAGATCACACAGTGAATATGTGGAGTGTTCTAGTAGTCTGGAGGATGTTCTATTTATAGGCATCTTGACGCATTTGCAATCAAATGATCCGCACTGTTTCGGAGGGAAATTGCTTTCAAATGCGACAATTTGCAAAGAATATGATCGCGATCTCTCTCGATCAAGGCTTTTCCTACTTTTCCGTTGCAGAAAATGCAAATAATTTGAGAGATAAAAGATTAATTCATTTGGTACTTGATGGCGCATAATGTGAATGAAATTCCCAGAAAAGCCATTTGTAATGATCACGACGATTACATTCAATGACGATTTATTTAATATTTTGCAAAGGCATTTATTCATTTTGAGAGGTTCTAAATAATTGGGAAGAATATTAAACAAGATATTGAAAATTTATACATTTCATTTATTAACTTCATTTTAGTGGAAGAAAATCATTAAATAAAATCCATGGACGAATTACGTCCTTATTGTATCTTAGACAGTTTTAGCCGATTTAAGCTATTTGTTTTGTGAAGGAAGCATATGCTTCAGGGCGCCATTAGTATAGGTCATATGCAGGAACTTAAGATGAATTAGTCAGATTAACGACTGCAGAATATACGCATTTCCATCATGGTTTGTTTTGTGGATAATGCATATGCTTCAGAGAGTCATTGGATGAGTAAATCCGCTGCAAAATTCAGCAGGAGTCTTGAAAATTTACCTGAATGTCCCTTAAGGAATATAAAGAAGAAAAACGTAAAAAGCGCCATTTGGAACAGTAAACTTAAAAGCAAATGGCGGCTAATTTTTAAAATGGTGCTTCTTTGGGCAAAAAGAAGATATTAGATCATTTGACTTCCTCAGTCTACAAGAACCTGAGATTTTGCCGGTTTAAGCATTTTCTTACAAGCCTAAATCTTCGGTTTTAGTTCACAGCTAGAAAGCTTTGAACAGATTTACGGGTCAGATCACACTTAAGCTCCAAGTGCTTGCGCATCATAACCCCTAAGTGAGTACGAAAGAGACGACAATTCTGTTTTTTCTCTTTCTTTCACATGTAAAATCTTAAGCGTCAAGTGCTTAGAGCTTAAGTGTGATGGCTTCCTTACGGGGCTATCACACTTAAGCTCCAAGTGCTTGAGCATCATAACCTCTATGTGAGTAAGAGAGAGACAACAATGCTGTTTTTTCTCGTTTTGTCACATGTAAAATCTTAAGCATCAAGCGCTTAGAGCTTAAGTGTGATAACTCCCTTACGATTGGAGCATATGCAGGTTTGCGTCATGTAGAAAAAATTAAAAGAAGACTTATTAAGGGGGAGTGATTTATGAAGTTTTCAAAGATATATTGCAAAAATGTTTATTTTTCTTGCAAAAATATATTATAAATCTTTTAAAGAATTTTATGAAGATTTTTTTTTATTTTTGGAAATTTCATTTTAACAAAGTTTTCAATTTAATTGATATTAAATTCACGTTTTTTATGACTAAAAAATTAAATACTTTTCATGTGAAATACGAAAGACTTTCCATGCTAAGAATGCCTAAAAGTGAATAAACTCCTTTTTCAATGATCAATGATGATCCCCTCTAATCAATTCTCTAGGTCTTGTGGACAGCTCCTCCACCGGGAAGTGGATGTGTCGTCTTCAGGGCTACGGTGATTGAGCATCGGGATGTTTGGTACATGGATGATGGTCCATTAAGTAAGATGTTCTGTGAAGATGAGCAGGATACCATTGATGTGCAGCCCATCATTGAGGATCCCTGCTGTGCGTGCCAGGAGGCAAAGTATGAGTTGACTTTCGAGGGATTGTGGTCCAGGCATACGCACCCGAAGGATTTCCCCTCAAATCGCTGGCTGACGCGCTTCAGTGACATCATTGGTGCCTCCCATACGGCTGACTACAGATTCTGGGAGTATGGGCAGCAGGCAAGTGAGGGGCTGCAGCAGGTGGCTGAACATGGTTCTACGCGGATGCTGGAGGGTGAGCTGAAGGCACAAAGTGAGAATATTCGAACAATCATCAAGGCACGGGGGATTTCCTATCCGAACGTTACGGGAAAAACCTTTGCTGTCTTCCGCGTTGATGCTCGTCATCATCTTGTCTCCATGGTATCGATGATTGATCCCTCGCCTGATTGGATTGTGGGGGTTTCTGGGTTGGAGCTTTGCTTGCCTAATTGTTCGTGGATTGAGAATAAAGTTTTGAATTTGTACCCATGGGATGCGGGGACGGATAGTGGTCCATCATATACGTCTCCGGATCAACCAACAAATCCACGTGATGTTATTCGGAGGATTAAATCAAATTTCCCGAATGATCCGCGATCGCCATTCTATGATCCAAGTGGGGGGGAAATGAAGGCAATGGCGAGGATACACATCTCCCGGCAGAGACTCTACGATAAGAATTGCGAAGCAACAAGTGAGGAGGATTTTGGGGCATTCGGCGGGGGGTCTAGGGCATGCGAAACAACTCCCTGGAGTACATGGAGTACGTGTTCTGTCTCCTGTGGGAGAGGTGAGAGATTCCGGCAGAGGAACTACATTAATCCCATTGCAGCCAGTCAGAATCGCTGCAACCGGAAGTTGCAGCAAAGTGGCACGTGCTACGGCACGGAGCGTCACTGTCGCCTTGGCGGTGGTGGGGAATTCCAACCAAATCAACCCGAAAGTACCAATGAAGTCTTCCCCGATTGTGCCCTGACGGATTGGTCGGAGTGGAGTGAGTGCAGCAATGCATGTGGGAAAGGGGTGCGAACACGCACACGTACCTACGTGGTGAGGAGTGCAATGAAAAAATGCCAGAAAGCATCCCCAAATCCGCCCCAGCTTGAGCAGACGGTTGAATGTCTCGGGAGGAATTGTTCCGGAGACATTGATGATGAATATGCACCACCACCACGTGGAGGATACCCCATAGATGGGGGGGATTTGGATGAAGATGAGGAGGAGGAAGAAGATAATTTTGCCTTCCGGCCGCGTCAGCGTCCGGAAGTGGGACGAGAACGTGAGAATAGGGAATGCAAAATGGTTCCATGGTCACAATTTAGCCCCTGCAATACATCCTGTGGCCTAGGGCGAAGGATGCGCTATCGCTATCCCATTCGTCGGGGTATTGACCCAATGGATGTTCAGAGTAAGGCAATTGATTTCTTCAATCGTAAACCCCCTCTGGAACCCATTGAGGATCCGTACGATTCGGGATTCAACACCAACCCAATGGAGGAGCCTGAAGAAGAAGATCCAGCGGCGGCGGAGCAGCAGGAAGATGAGAATTGCAATGAGATCTTATGCCTGGAACCCGATGATCCCTGCTATGGGGAATCAATGCTGGAAATAGTGATGTGTGGACAGAATCAGCCGGCATGTGATGATGTCCCAGCGCGGTGCCTCCTCCCACCAACTCCAGGGTCGTGCAAAACCATCCGGAATCGTTGGTTCTACGACTACCGTCGAGGGGAATGTGCTGTCTTCGCCTACACGGGATGCGATGGGAATGAGAATAACTTTGAATCCCGCGAGGATTGCATGACGTCGTGCAAACCCTCCCATGATATTCAGGAAGAACCCCAAGGGTATCAGGCAATCAGTAGTATCCCCATAAGGGATCAGAAGCGTGCTGAAACACCGCGAGATTGCAAAGTATCCCACTGGGAGCGTGGACCGTGCAATGTAACATGCGGCTATGGGCATCGCATAAAGACACGCAGGATTCTGCGAATGCCCCAAAATGGGGGGAAACCCTGCCCGAGGAAACTTGTGCGGTACGAACGTTGTGACGTGCCGTGCAATACGTCACAGGATCCCTGCACCTACTCCGTGTGGAGCAATTGGTCACCCTGTAGTGCAACTTGTGGGAGTTTTTCCGTGCAGCAGCGCACGCGGTATGTCATCAATCCCACTCCCGGAGTCCCCTGCATGGATCGCATTGAAGAGAGGCGATGCAATGTAATGCCCTGTCCCTTAGGTGGCTGAACAGCCTGGATAGACCTTCGTGCTCTAGCCTAGAGTCTACCTAGAGTGCACGATGGAGATTTATATTTTCTTAACAAAAAAAAAAGAAACTTATTTAATTTCAGTCAATTTTATTGAATTATTTCGAAATTTCCTGAGCTATTCCCCAAAGAAAATGTACAATTTAATAAAAAAAACAAATCTAGTTTAGAGATAATAAAATAAAATGGATAAAATGTTTTTCTGGCTTCATTGGACGCATCATCGGATGAGGAAATGATACAGAATAATGGACCAAATGGAGTATTTGAGCATCAGAAGGGCTAGTCATGAAATTTTAGCTGCCTTTATGTCATCTTCCGTCCTGGCAGACGGGGTAGGATTAATTTGGAAGCGAATATCACTTCCCTTTCCACGTTTCTGGACAATTTTCCCAGCGGATTTTGTTGCATTTTCAATCTCCCGGAAAATCTTCTCGGAGGAAGCGGCATCGGCGCCAGCACCGGAAATAACGACAACAACACGATTATTCTTTGAAAGCCACTTTGTGACGTTCTTTATGCGTGCCTGAAGGTCATGATCGCCAATTTTATTGTTCACCTGAAGGAGTTTCTCCCCCTTTGGGGGGTCTCTGGAAATGTAAAGGAAAATTCGTTCATAGAATTGAAATATTTTTTGAAATTCCATCAATTTTAGCAAATTTTTTGAATTTTATTTTGAGATTGTTGAATGTTCTTCAAATATTTGAAGAATTCCTTAAATATTCTTTAAAAAAGTCTTGAAATATTTCAAGATCTTCAAAGATTACTTAATAACTTATAAAATACTTAAATAAACTTTGAAGGAGCTGAAGAAGGTACGCGTAAAGAACGAAACGTCGTCGAAGAAAAAAAAAACAAATCGAATGTTCAAACTTATTCCTCACAATTTCTTTATTTCTTTCAATTTTAGCTAAAGTATTTTGAATTTTCTTTTAAAAATTTGAATGTTCTTCAAATATTTGAAGAATTCTTTGGATATTCTTTAAAGAACTTGAAATATTAAAAAAAAATAATTACTTTATAAAATAATTAAATAAACTTTGAAAACTCTGAAGGACCTGAAGAAGGAACGCGTAAAGATCGAAACGTCGCCTGAGAAGAATTTAAACGATTCCAGTGATTCGAGTGTTCAAACTTTAAACAAAATTCATTCTGTCTCACTAAAAAAAAATAATTTATGCTTGCAGGATTATCCGGGGATACGCTGTTATGTAAAAATACCGAAAAAACGCATAAAATCACATAAAAATCCGACAAAATGTAGAAAAATTAGAAAGAAAATTGGAGAAATAATTGATTTATTGATTTCCCAGCAAGATTTTTAAATTTTCGCGCGCCCGCGCAATTCTATATTTTCTTTTGCCTTCGCGGGAAAATATCGTCATTCAGCCAACTAGCGCCACATGTGCCATGTGGGTCTCTGTGGAAATAGAACAAGTCTCTTTGGCGTGAGTTTTCTCAACCTTTCCGGTCCTCCATTTCGGGATTATTCGCATTTTTGCGTCTCCCTCTGTGCTTTTTGGGCATTTTGTGGCCTTCGTGGGGAACATTGTGGTGCTGTGACAACGGGAATTGACTCACCTCCGTTCATTTTTCTCATCGGAATCACTGCCAACGTGGGATTTCAGCTGCTCCTCCTTGAATTCAGCATTCGTCATCAATCTGCGTGAGTATCACATTACGAAATTATTACCTAATCCCACCCAATCACGCTGAGGAGCGTGATCACGCACCGCAATCACTCGCGGGGGAATTCTCCTGGAAAATTCGTACCTGTAAGTGGGTCTCTGGGTTTTCGTGTCAAAGTTCATCACCTTGATGAGCTTCATTTCGCGCCTCTTGGAGATTTTCTGTGCCTCCTCGAGTGTTACAATTGTCGTGGAACTATCTGGGCCAAGGAGGGTAATCTTGGGCTTCAATTTATCCTGATTCTTCTGCCCTTTGTCCACTTTCTCCCCTGCTGTGGCTGTCACATCATCCGCAGCATTCTTCTTCGTGGCATACCCCAATATTCCCGCATTATTGACCGGTCGGACGTACCCCGTCAGCTGCTTGAGGCACTTAAGATGCCAATTGAGACGATACATGGTCACTTTTCACCTCACGATGGGTGTCTTTTACGTGCATGGAAAATCCCCGAAAGTCTCGAAAGAAAAATCTTATCACTTCCAAAACATCGCCCATGAAACATTCACATGTTGCGTGAAACTTTTTGTGCGACTGCAGCGCCATCACTTCTTGCGTAATGGCGGGAGATTTTCCTTCCATCGGGGCATGACTCATTCCCAATTTCTTGGAATTTTAAGGGTTTTCATGGGATTTTCCCATAATTGCACAAAGAAAATAGAGAAAACTTGTCTTGTGGATTTTGCCCTGATTATTCTTAGCAGTCGTTTACTGATTTTGTCTTCGCAAAGAGGTAAAAATTGTCTGAAAGGATTGGAAGAAAATAAAGATTTTGGGTGTAAAAATAAATTGCAAAAAGTTTTCAAGATCTCTTCCTCATAATCCATCAAGGTAGGGGATACCTACCCGCAGCAGGTGGTAGAGAAAAAAAGCACCTTTTTAATCCCTTTTGCACAGCATGAGTCACCCAAAAATTGGGCATTGAGGCTTCAGAAGAAAAAGACAAATTAACCCTTTGAAGACTACTATGATTGAAGGGGATTTTAAAGGGTATTTAATGAGAAAACAGTGGAATATCAGGAAAATTATTGAAGGAGAGTCAAAAGTATTATTAAAATATAAAAATTTTAATAGTCTTGACTCCTCAATTTGCCAAAAAAATATCCAAAATAACAGAATTTAGTAAAATTAACTTTTTAGGTTTCTTTGATTTGAAAAGAATTTTTTAACGGAAAATTGAGGAGGTTTTCTTCTTAAAAACTCTCAAGATCACTTTTTCGTTTAACTTTATAATTGATTTTAATCCAAAAGTTTCAATGTTGTGTACTTATTTGGATTTTAATTAGAAAAATAATCAATAAAAACTAAAAAACAATCAATTTTTGTTTAAATGTTGGTTTACTGTAAAATGCTAAAAGCTTCCTGAAATCACCACCATAACGAGAAATGAGAGCGCTAATTGTCATTTTAAAAATTGAAGGTAGATTTTAATACTTGGAGGACAAAACTGGTACTCGCTGCCAGTTTGATTATTTTTAAAACGTCACAGAATCTAATCTAACAGATTTATTGTGATAAATTCTACATCTTTGTGTAGGGAAATTCGATTACTTCAGATTAAAAGAAAATTTTGAAAAACGTTTTCCTCTACTGAGAAAATTAAGGTCAAATCTTGAAGAAAGGAGTTTTGGACCTCCAGTATTAAAACTAAAGTAGAGTGAAAAATATTTCCTGCTTTGATTTGCCTTCAATTGTTATAAAATTTACGACAATCAGCGCCCTCATCTTTCTCAAAGAAATGTGGTGAGAAATTTTGAAATTTGAGCATAATTTTCAATTTTTTATGGTTTTTTTGACCGAAATGATATCAAATAATTTATTATCATTAGGATATCAAGAGCTTTCTAATTATTCAATTTTTGTCTTCCGGAATGTGCAAATAAAAGCTTCCGGATCAAGAAATTATTAGGGGAGACCGGGGCTAATATAGTCACTTATGGGTTTGGAAAAAGCTTAAAATATCATATTTCCTAGCTAGATAGAACAAAATGATCTGAGAACGAGTTGTAGGGCAGTAAATTTCCTAAAGAAATGAGCTATACATTTCGCTTTATCTGTTTGGGAAATATGATATTTTGAGCTTTTTCTAAACCCTTAAGTGACTTTTTTAACCCCGGTCTCCCCTACGTATATAAGACATTAAAGAAAAAATTGATTCTTTTTGCAAAATAAAAATTTTTATTTAAATATTAGAAATTAATCTAGAACTTTTTGTTTATATAATCTTATTAGTATTTGAAAAAAAAATTAAAAGTCTGTCCTCAAAGGGTTAAATCTGTAGAAAGAGACAACAATACCCTGTGGGGTTGTCGACTGTAGGCCTGGAACCCATATATTGACGTCACCCAATGCTCTGGAATCTCACTATCAGCCTGGTCACAACTCGAATTTTCCCCCTACACCAGTCTTCTTGTGGCTTTCTTGGCATTCACACAGTACTACTGACTGGCCTTTCTCCCCTGATCGTGATCAAAGTTCGAAGATCATCCCATTTTTGACGCGAACCTTTCTGGATTTTTACACATTTTCAGTGCTTCTCGATCCTCCTGGATTTATCTGTGAGCCCACCAGGCAATCAACATACTGAGCTTCCAAAGTGATATTCCGGACGTTTTGTTGGATGGGAGAGTATTTTTTTCAACAATTCCAAAAATTTCGAGAATTCCCGATCAGGTGAGTGAAAAGAAAACTTTTTAAATTCGTTTTTTAAGCCGTTAAATTCGTTGAAATAATTTAAAATGAATCTATATGAATAAACTCCTGTGATGAGTTGCTCTAGAATTAACGAAAATCTATTGAAAATGTCTCTGTAAGATCATGATCAAAGTTCCAAAAAAGTGATCTTTGTCCCCTCCATAATAGAGCAGAGATCGTGAAGTGATCTCTCCCCCGAGATTGCTTTGTGTGTTAGCAGTTTACTCACACTTTGAGGGTTTTTGGAGCTTTTCAGTGTGATCAGGTGGTGGAGATCTCTCAGTTTTATGAGTGATCTCTCGGAAGATTGAACGTTTAGTTCGTGAAGTAGAAGGAATTTGTGCTGTGAGGAGAATTTAGTGGAAAGTTCTTTTAAAAAAATTCATCACTTGGTGAGATAATTTTAAATAAAAATTCTCTAAAAATTTAAAGAAAAGAATTAGAATTAAAAGAATTTTATCAATATTTTCGATTCTTTTTCAATTCCTGTTAATTCAGCTTATATTCTCAACAAATGTTATTGAGTTTCAATAACTTCAACAGAGCTGTATTATAAAATGTTTATTCAAGTAGTTTGAGCTCCATTTCAAATTGATAAGGAATTTCAAGTAAGAAAAAGCCACAAAAAGGCGCCCTTTTGGCGATAAAGTCACATGAATTTTGTCTCTCTCGAATGCTCCAAATTACATGAATATTCTCTTTTAAGAAGGAAATCATAAAAAATTGAGATAATTTTTTGAATTATCTTTCTTTCATAAATTAAATGGACTATATTGTTGAATTTATTACATTTTTTCACGTTTTTTTTTACCCAGATAAGCTTATAAAATATGTTTATAAATACTTCATTAAGTTTAAATATTTATTGTTAATTTAATTCTTTTATCAATCTTAAGAATTCGATAATTTTCAAAGATTTTAAAGAAATTAAAATAATTTAGCAAAGTATAGGATATAGTATTAAAAAAATACTACCCGATTGACCATACGTTTTAGCAGAAACATCCGTTTCTTACTACGTAATCATGTGATACTGCTAAATTTAATTTTAATTAAGTTTCTTAGACATAATAAATAAAATGTGCGAAAATAAATAGATTTAATAGACATTTTTTTACCTTCTTTTCTACAAATTAAACAAAACTACCGGAAGAGTATGATGGCAATAAATTTTTTTTACATAAAATAAACTGGAATTAATTGTAAGATGACTATAAATGTGCTTGAAAACAAAAAGATTTTTTAAATAAATAGTTTAATGGCAGATAAATTACAAAATTCCTAAGAAAGATGAATTTTTTGTGGAAGAAAAAAAAGCGTTTAATAGAGTATTTGAAATCTTATTTTTTACTACTGATGGAGATTATTAGTTAAGTCATTTAGTCCATTTAGTCTTTAATTTCTACGTAGCTCATTCAGAAAATCTTTGTAGTATACCTACAGTTCTGTGTGCCAGAGCCCCCAGCCGCCGAAATTTCAAGCCGCTTGAGCCGGCAGCCGAGCCGATTTTCAAGCCGCCGCCGCCGAGGCTTTGCAAAATAAAAAAAAATTCAAGCCGCCGCCGCCGAGGCTTTGCCAAAAAAAAATTCAAGCCGCCGAGGTTTTGTTGAAAAAAAAATCAAGCCGCCGAACCTTTCGCAATATTAATTCTAAGCAAATTAATCAAATTCGAACAAAATTATTTCTTAACCAAGGAGGTATCAAGGAAAGTTTGATAAGAAAATATGTACTCTTGTCTTTTGTAGTCCTTTTCCGCGGATTTGATAATTTTCTTTCTCAAAATATGAAGGAATTTTCCTACTTCGTGACTTTTATCCTCTTCGATGTTATGAATTTTCACAAAATTTCCATGAAAATCTCACTGAAATATTCATACACTTATTTACAAAAAAAACATTTTATATTATGTAAAAGACTTCCTTTTTGAAAATTTCATAGCAACCGAATCATTTTCTTGGTCAGGAAAAATAAGTTTTCCTTTATTGATATCTTCGAGTAACTGTAATTTTCTCGGTAATTTTCACACACAATTTTCATACACAAAAAACTGCAACATAAATCTCTGGAGAATTTATTTATCTTATTGCTGCGTACGCCGGTGAGTACTCACACATGTACGCATGCTACATATGTGTGTATTTGCTCCTTCCTGCTGCAAGCGTGGTGTGTAAAACTTCATATGGGACTTTTGCTCATACGCCAGTATCGGTCGCCTAGATGACGTATAGCGTAGTGGTTTTATAGCTTTTGGCCTCGGGATCAAATCTTGTCAATGAAATTTTTTTTTCACATTGTTTTTTTCTTCTTTTTTCTTTTGCCGATTTTTGACAAGTTTAATTAGATAATTAATTATGTTTATTTAATTCGCTCTAATAAATAAAAGAATTTTCATAATGAAAATACTAAAATCTTACCCTAAGCGCACTAAACACTAAAAAGGGCAATAAATCACATAAAATCTTTTTTAATTAATTAATTCTTAAGAAATATTATACCGGCCATTATAATTCCTTGTGATTTGAAACATTTTCTTTCAAATCAGAATATCGAAATAAAAAAATAATAGGGAACACCGGGGTTAAAAAAGTCACTTAAGGGTTTAGAAAAAGCTCAAAATATCATACTTATTTCCCAAATAAATAAAGCGAAATGGTCAAATCTGTGGAAAATATTCATAAAAGATAAGAAAATTCGGGAATTTTCCACTTTTTCAACTCAATTTGTATTGGAAAATATGAAAAGTAAAATTATCGATTTCTTCTTATTAAAAATCTATATGGCGCGCATAAATGTAAACAAAATTTTCATGTCATTTTACTTGGACGCTTTTCCTTAAAACAGTCCCAAGGGATTCTTTTTAATGGGCTTAAATAATCCAGTAAATTATAATGCGCCGAAATTTCAAGCCGCTTGAGTCAGCAGCCGAGCCGATTTTTTAAGCCACCGCCGCCGAGGCTCGAAAAAAAAATTTTTTTTCCAAGCCGCAGCAGCCGAAGCTCATATCAAATCAAGCCGCAGCAGCCGAGGCTCGGATTTTTTTTTATTTTTCAAGCCGCCGCCGCCGAGGCACTTATCAAATCAAGCCGCAGCAGCCGATACTGTGTGCGGCTGGGGGCTCTGTGCTCCATTAGTTTATATCGAGCTGTGGTGGAGATTAGTTTATTGCAGCACAATTAAATCAAAGCCTAAAGTCTTTTCTTGAAATTTCATAAAATAAGAAGAAGAATTCAGTGGCCTTAACGTTAAGGAAGTTCAGGTTTTTTGCTAAAAATTACATGATTTTAAAAATGTTTTATCATTCAAACGTTATAAATAAAACGCTAGACTCTAGAAATGAATCGTAAATGACGTTAGAATAATTTTCAAAGTTCAGGAACTAAACCTAAAGTGTAGGAAGTGATGAAATGAAAAAAGCTGCTAATTTAAGGGAATAATCCTTTTTGTCGGTAGTTTTGGCAAAAGTGTAAGTAAGTTTGGTCAAATTGTTAAAATAAATGTCAAGCTCTAGAAAAGAAATGTCAAATGTTAGAAAAAATGTCAAATGTTAAAAAGAAACGTCAAATGTTGGAAAAGTAATTGCATTTGTTAAACGTTTTAAATTGGAATAATCAGACGTTGAAAAAAGGAAGGGAAATGTTGGAATTTCGTTAGAACGTTAGAATTAATTTTCAATAAAATTAATTTCTATAAACGCCCTCTTGAATATTTCTAACTACGCCCCTAAAAGATTTGAAAGATCTGATTGGTTCCTTGATTGAAGGAGAGCTTTTATTGGTTAATTCTCTCACGAGTCTACATTTCTACTAGGTGTAGCTTCAGTGCATAGTTGACTTGAATAATCCACACCAAAAATGATAAAAAAAAACAATTAAATTAAATAGCCCACGCGTCAGATTTAAAGCTATCTCCCCCGAGCAAGGGGTGATAATTCTCTTGTGAAATGCAATAAAGTAAATATTTTTCAACATAGATTTCTCTGTGAGCATTCTGACCACACATTCTCTGACTCACTGTGATGAATGTTATTCAATGAAAAATGAGCATAAAGCGATATGAAAGGGAGCAATAAACAAGTCTTTAATAACATTGCTTTTAACTAGATCATGCCCGTTGAGAAAATCAATTTAAAAAATAAAAATTCAAAACTGAATTAAAGCTGAAATGGGAAATTTAAATTACTTAATTTTTCTTTCTCTTTTCCCTTGTAGGTTTCTTTGAAGGGTCAGTTGCCCTTCTTAACTGAGGGCTCTGGCCTATTCTTCATCACGTGGCAGCTGAAATTGAACGGCGAACCACCGTGGTAAGGTGGATTCCGTATTGAAAAAAAGAATTGTGTTTTATAAATCATCAAACTGCCACTAAAGGCGTCAAAAGGAATTTTCTCAGCTCATTGAAAAGGCTTTTCTGTGCTTAAAACAAGAAAATAAGAAAAGGATTTAAAGAAAAATCGAGATAAAGATAAGTAAAGAAGGACGAAACATCAGCACGTAAAAGTTGGTGTGAAGAAGATTTAAAGAAAAAAATTAAGTCTGTGAACGTGAGAAGAAGAAGGAAGTTTTCGTGCCTGTAAAGAAAAGAAAGGAAAGAGAAGAAAAGAGAAAATGAAGCTGCAACTGGAAAACAGTGAGATCAGCCTGTTTGAAGGGCCCTTTGACGCTGAGCGGATCTTCCGGGAGAAGCTGTACGAGCTCGATGGGGGCCAGGATGAGGCGCTCTTCGTGTGCAATCTCACCGATGTGGCGCACAAGTTTGTCAATTGGTGCACAAAGATGCCCCGCGTGCGCCCCTTCTACGCCGTCAAGTGCAACGACGACGACAACGTCATCCGGCTGCTGGCGCGTCTCGGTGCGGGCTTCGATTGTGCCTCACGCGCCGAAATTAATGCCGTCCTCAAGCATGGCGTCACCCCCGACAGGATTATCTTTGCCAATCCGGCGAAACCCGCGTCGCACATTCGCCACGCCGCTGCCACCAATACGCGCCTCATGACATTCGATTCCACCGTTGAGCTCGAGAAGATTCGCCAAATTTACCCCGATGCACAGTAAGTTTTTCACTTTTTTTTTCCCATCGACTGATAAGACTGAAAAATTGTCGCACGTTCTTTTTTTTATTGTGGCGGAAAATTTTTAGACTAGACCAATTCACGAGTATATAAGCCACAATATGAGAGTTTATTAGCAGTTGGTGTGCGATAAGAAGATTTATTGCTTTTTTCACGAAATTAAGTTTTTTTTTTCATGCTGAATCTGTTGCCAAGAAATTATTTTATGAGGATGTTTTATGTTATTCGTGTTTCCATTAATTATTTGATTAATTTACACAAGAATGTAATTCGTTATTTAATTTTTTTTTCAAATACTTCTGAAGGAGTTTATTCATTTTTCTTCACGACATGAACTAATTTAAATTAATTTTAAGTAACCGCAACAATTAAATAAAATATGTAGGAATTTAGGAGAAAAACAATGGAGAGATAAAAACTTTATTTTCTACATAGGATTAATTGCACAAAAATCATTAAAGACTTACAGCAAAATCGCTGCTTTTTGCACTTCAAAAAAAAACTTTTCCTTTAAAATAAAGCTTAAGCATCAAATCGACTTTAATATTTAATATTTCGTGATAAATTCTACATCTGTGTATAGGGAAGTTGCATTAATTTAATTTCGTTGAAAGAAAACTTAGAAAAAACATTTTCTCTTGAGAAAAAATTGAAGTCAAACTTTTGAGGTTAGAAACCTCGATCCTTCAAGTGTTAAATAATGATCATTGATTAAAGCACTACAGCATATGCTCTATATGCGTATATACCCCTTTTGCATCCATTGGGTCATATGCTGATCAAAACGTGAAAGGTTAGAAGCTAAAAAAGACATTTAAAAAAAAGTGTCCTCAGAGAGCATCCATTGAATAAATATCGTTACTCGTGATACAAAGAATGAATGTTTCAATATTTTCATGTTTCATATGGACGCGAATGTCTTTTAACTTTAGCGTCTACGTGAAACATTGAAACATGCGCTTTTCTTTTATCACTATTTTTTATTCTATGGATGATCCCAGAGAACATTTCTGATATTTCTAAGTGGAAACGACTTGTTTAGCCCAAAATGGTACAAATTCAACGCTTAATTCATTAAAATTCGGAAAAATCTAATATTTCTTGCTTTTGTCTATGTACGACACAAGAGACGCGAAAGGGTTAATCAAACATAAAACTTATAGAATTTTTAACGTTAAAAGTTAAGTAAGTTTGAGAACTTGATGAAATATCGAAAAAGAAACTTCAAAGGTTAGAATTTTGCAAAAAAAAACCTGTCAGAAGTTCCAATTTTGAATTTAATAACTGCTGTTCTACGACTACTAGATTTAAAAGAAAATTTGAAAAATTCTTTTTTCATTCATTTTTTTCCGTTCATTCCAGACTTGTTTTACGCATTCGTTGCGATGCAAAGAAGGCTCAGTGTCCGTTGGGGGATAAATTTGGGTGTGATCCCAAAGTGGAGGCACCACTGCTGCTTGTTAATGCGAAGAATCTCGGTATGTCCGTTGCAGGGATTAGTTTCCACGTGGGCAGTGGATGCCGTGATCCACCGGTCTACAGGAAAGCCATTGCCCAGGCACGTGAGCTCTTTGACTATGCCCGTACTTTGGGCTACCGAATGTCCCTCCTGGACATTGGTGGTGGCTTCCCGGGGGACACGGGGACGGACATTGGGGTCATTGCGGACGTTGTGAATGCAGCACTTGATGATTACTTCCCGGAAGTGGGGGCTGAAGGAGGGGATTTTGTGGAGGTTATTGCTGAACCCGGAAGGTACTTTGTCTCCTCGGCGTACACCATTGGGGTGACGGTGCACTCGAAGAATGAACATTTGGAATCCGATGGGAATGTGGCGCATGTGAAGTTCTTTGTCAATGATGGCGTCTATGGGTCTTTCAATTGCATCCTGTACGATCATCAGGTGGTCACACCGCATGTCCTGGCGCGTAAAGCGGCAGATGAGGAGGCAGCAGCAGCAGAAGCTCAACCATTGGTGAAGTGCTCCATCTGGGGCCCTTCGTGCGATGGTTTGGATAAGATTTGCGACAATTTGCAATTGCCAAATCTCGCAATTGGTGATGCCATACTCTTCCCCAATATGGGTGCTTACACCATTGCCATCGCGAGCCCCTTCAATGGTTTCCCCATTCCGAAGGTTCTCTATTTTGCCCAACACGACACATGCGCCATTATGGAGTAACCGGCAGGTTATCAAGAACTGGGGGTCCAGCAACATTGGCCTATCCATCCCTGAGGACCAATTTTTAAAACATTTTATTCATTTTTATTCTCTTTTTTTTTAAGCAACCCCCACACCTTTGCCATTGGGGGTTGTTGTCTTTTTTTTGTAATGAAAACCTTTTATTTTCCGGGGGTTTTGTTTTTCCAAACGAAAGGGGTTGACATTTTATAAAAATAAATAAAATGAGAATGAATCAAAAGTTAGTTTATTTTTCTTTTTGAAAGCAGAGTTTGAAGAATTTTGAGAAAGGATAAAAAAAGGAAAATTCTGATGGTTTTGTTTTACTTGTTTTGCTGAAATTTCAATTCTTAACGATCTTGGAAGTGTTAAAATGTTAAAAAAAAAATGAATCATTATATATATTCATTTTTGCACACTTCAATGGTAAGAGGAAATAAACAATACTAAAAAGAACGTAACTTAATTCATCGTTTTCTTCGTTTTTTCATCATCAACAATAAGTTATCAAGTTGGAGAAAAAGAGTAGGTAAGTAAAAATTGACAACAAAGAGTCTAATAAAAAAAAGATTCAAGAAAAAGATCTGTTTTGATATTTTTGAATCTTTTGAATTAATTAAAAATAGAAAATGGAGCTTATTCTCACAAAAATATTTTCTTTTCTATCTATTTCGTCTTACAAGGGATTTTGTAAGATTTGGTATTCCAGCAAAAAAAATCTTTTATAGCACCTTTTTAGAACATTCCCCTCAAAACAGCAAAACATAACTAGATGTCGCTATTTGTGACGTTTGACATTGAGAAAATAAATAAAATTAATTCGGATCGAACTTTATTACAGGAAATTTATTGAAAAGGGACGTTTATTTTCTATTTATTTCGTCTTACAAGGGATTTATTAAGGTTTGCTGTTCCAGCAAAAATTTCTTTTTCATTCTTTTATAGTAACAGACCTCCGAAACTGGAAATCGAAAACAGATGTCGCTGTTAACGTTGAAAAACGAAATGAAACCTAAAATGCCGAAAATAGACGAAGTGAATAAAGTTAATGTAAACAAATAAAATGAGGTTAAAGTTAAGTGAATTTATCAACAAAACACAATGGATTATTCGGGATTTTTGGTAAAAATTTAACCCTATTAAAGTATTTTTGCATTTTATATGATAGTTTTTTTTTAAATTTTTTTATCTATGTGATGTGAAAAAATTGAATCATCCAGAACCTTTGGACATCTGTGGCATCCACGGATTCCGGGAAGAGATACCCGGACAACTCCCAGGCAGCATGAAATGTTTATTCAATAAGAAAATCTCATCCGTCGATGCTGGAAGCATTTGTGAAAGAATAGAAATTGTTGGGACCAGCTCTACAGAGTGGCCATAAAGAGATGAAGTCGTGAATCTAAAAGAATATTCTTAAATAAAACGTTTTTTATTACTCTATCTTTTTGCTTTTAACACATCCTGGACGGCTTGACGCACATCGGCGTCCACTGACAGTTCTCAATTCTGTACGCTGTAACAATTTGCCACTCTTTTTGCGTTTGACATTTACCCGGTAGGAAAACTTCTCCAACATTTTTTCAGCCAATTTTGATTGCTGACTCGTAAGGTATTCATATATGATTAATAAATCTATTATTTATTAAATTTATGAAATGATTTGAAATCAGCATTTAAAAGATTTCAAATAAGTTGTGACAAGAAAAAGGAATTATCTAGAATATTCTAGATAATGATAATTCTGGATATTATTATCCTATGAAGGAAATAGAAATAACAGACTAAGAATTTAGAATATTCTAGATTTTTTTAAATCACACTGTCACAGAGTAGATATTAGCTAAATACATGTATTATGAAGTTTTCAGAATTTTTAGAATAAAAAAGTCAACCTGCTTGTTGACGTTATCATCAGGTGATTTAGGTTATATATTTTACGAAAAGAAAATTTTCCTCTTACATAACCTCAATTTAATTTTTGTGATAAAAAAAATGCTTCATAATGTTTAATAGCAAAAAGGAAACTCGTCTGAGAGATTTTCACTGAAATTATCCCATAAATCTGACTTTTTTCCACATGAATATAAAAGTGCGGTTATGTTGGCATGAGAAAAAATGCCATATACATATGTCCAAAGATTTTTGAAAACTAAATTGTGTTTCCTTTGCGATAATTTTATATTAAAAAAAAATTGTGTTACACATAACTGAATATTGTGTCAAATAAATATTTTCTGATAACGTGCGAAGAACATAAGAACACCATGGTCCCACCGGGTAACATTTCTGGACGCCAGTGACTAATTGTTACATGTCGTGTAAAAAACCTTTGGGAAGTATTTTACCCGTCGTCAGTGTGTTAATTCTACACTAAATATCTTTCAATGCAGCCTGTGTGAATGAATAATCTAATCATCTTCCTCAAGGCTAAGTCTCTGGAAAGTATTGACATTCGTTGGCATAATTCCTAAAAAATGGTCAGAATTTTTCCACATATTTCACAATAGTTTTTGTTTAAAAACAACCTAAAACAATTCCAAACACTCAGATTCATGTAAAATATCCGTCAAAGTAGTTAATTGCTGCCTATCATGACGATGAATCATGCTTTAGCGGTCACAAAAATCACAAAAAGATTGAAAAAGCACCTCGGCAGGTCCTTATAAATCATATGATTTTGTAAGATTTTCTTACAAGTTATAAGAAAAAAGTCAGCCGGAATACCAAAATCTTTTCTTTTCTATTATAGCAAAAATGTTTCACGCGACGTGGTCTAAAAGTTGAACTGTGAAACTTTTTAGATCTTACAAATTTATAAGTTTTTTTTGTGAGAATGCCAAAAAACCTTATAACTCACGAATTGTAAGAAAAGAAAAGAAAATATTTTTGCCAGAATTAGCCCCAATATTTGAATTTTCTTGTTCAAATAAAAATCTAACAAAACTTTTTGAGTTTACGCATCTTTTGGTGGACGAAGTTTTCAGATATCTCAATCCAATCAAAAGTTATTCGCGATTAAAATCATACCCTAATTTCCTGGCTATCTGTACTTCGTCTCTGAATAGCCTGAATAGAGCTAAAAGCTGTGAGAAAATAATGGTTTGTTTTGAAAAGAAATTCTCACTCAGAAAAAAGTTGTAATTGTTACACAAAACTCTCATTAGCTTTCACAGCGTCTAGCTGAAATAATTTCAGAAAATTAAGATTCGAAAACAATAAGCGCAATTTACCATTTTACCCCATGATTGGGGCAAAAAGATAAATGTGCAAGGGTTCGGAAAGTGTACCGAAAATGCATTTTCCCGTAGAGATAGAAACGAATCGTCTGAGATAGAGTTGAAGTCCGGAAAATTTCCTATAAGATATTTCCGAAAAATTCTCCATTTTACCACAGGTTCCCCTAAGTTTTTCTTTATAGTTTATTATTCATATGTTAAGAAAATTCGGAAGCAGTCTTTGAGTTTTCAGGTGCTTTTATTTATCACATGAACAACGTTTCGGCCACCTTTTCGGCCTTCTTCAGGTTCAATTGAATAACAATTTGAACAAAAGAAATTAAGAAAGCGGTGAAGAAATAACTCTACAACAATTTTTTATGGTTCTCTTAATGATCGTGTGGTTTCAAATTATTTTCTCGACCTAGGGCAACACCCATATACTTGTGAATACCCTCCTTTTCATTCGTTAACATTGAGTGTAGAAATATATAGCATAAAATCTTTTTATTTCAATTTTAATATATTTTTTTAGGTTTAGAATTCACATTATTCTACCATTTCTTGTTACATTCACTAAAAATTAATAAAACAATTCAGGAAAAATCTGAGTTAATTACTTTTAGTTTTTAATGTCTAGATTTATGTACATTTTTATGCTTTTCCATGTATATATTTCTCATCCATTGAGAATCTTCAGTGTCTCATGATCAGCATAATGCAGGACATTCGCAATGGGGAAGCCATTGAAGTTGCACGCTAAGACAATGGAGTAAGCCCCCATGTTGGGGAAGAGAAGGATATCACCGAGATTAATATTCGGCAGTAGCAGATTATTGCAGATTTTGTCGATTCCATCACATGATTCACCCCAAATTGAACACTTGAGAAGATTTTCAGGAATTTCTGAATCTTCTGTAGAAGTTTGTCTTTGCGATAGAATCTTGGGAATGCCGACATCACGTCCATAAGCTACATCACAGAAGCATCCGTAGATCCCATCATTTATGTAGTACTTTACCTGCTGAATAGTTCCATCTTCATCCAGAATTTCCGTCTTTGAGTGCACCGTCACACCAATGGTACAAGCTGATGCCACAAAGTACGCCCCAGGCTCGGCAATCACTCTGATGCTCGGGTCTGGAAAGTATTCCTCAAGGGCAACATTGACAATGTCTGCAAATACCCCAAAATCTGTTCCTGAATTTCCCGGAAAACCCCCACCAATGTCCAGAAGAGTCATTTGAGTGCCAATTGTGTCTGCGTAGTTGAAGACATCTCGAGCTGCTGCAATAGCCTTCCCATAGGCAGGAGGATCCATGCAGGTACTACCCACGTGGAAGCTCACTCCCACCACGGATAAACCCAAATTCTTCGCATGAAGGAGTAATCGTGGAGCTTCTACTTTTGGATCACATCCGAATTTCTCACCGAGCTTACATAGAGCCTTCTTGGCGTCATAACGAATACGAAGGACAAGTCTGGACGATGAGAAAGAGTCTCTAAATGATTTTTTTATGAGGGAGTATGTTTTGATGATTCATTAAAGGAAGGAAGTTGTTAAAAAAAGAATCCTTGAAGAAATGAAGATTAAAAAAAATAAAAGTTGCAATAACTTTAACTACATTCTGTACTTGAACCAGTGATGTTAACGATATGAGTAGAATGACTTAACCACTGCACTATTTAACTTAAAAGAAACATAGAAAACGTAAAATGTGAAAAACTTACTGTGCATCGGGGTAAATTTGGCGAATCTTCTCGAGCTCAACGGTGGAATCGAATGTCATGAGGCGCGTATTGGTGGCAGCGGCGTGGCGAATGTGCGACGCGGGTTTCGCCGGATTGGCAAAGATAATCCTGTCGGGGGTGACGCCATGCTTGAGGACGGCATTAATTTCGGCGCGTGAGGCACAATCGAAGCCCGCACCGAGACGCGCCAGCAGCCGGATGACGTTGTCGTCGTCGTTGCACTTGACGGCGTAGAAGGGGCGCACGCGGGGCATCTTTGTGCACCAATTGACAAACTTGTGCGCCACATCGGTGAGATTGCACACGAAGAGCGCCTCATCCTGGCCCCCATCGAGCTCGTACAGCTTCTCCCGGAAGATCCGCTCAGCGTCAAAGGGCCCCTCAAACAGGCTGATCTCGCTGTTTTCCAGTTGCAGCTTCATTTTCTCTTTTCTTCTCTTTCTTTTCTTTTCTTTACAGGCACGAAAACTTCCTTCTTCTTCTCACGTTCACAGACTTAATTTTTTTTCTTTAAATCTTCTTCACACCAACTTTTGCGTGCTGATGTTTCGTCCTTCTTTACTTATCTCTATCTCGATTTTTCTTTAAATCCTTTTCTTATTTTCTTGTTTTAAGCACAGAAAAGCCTTTTCAATGAGCTGAGAAAATTCCTTTTATCAGCAGCCAAATAGACGAATTTTCTTTTAGTAAAAAACTAATTTCACATTCTTAATATTCAATAAAAAATAATTTATCACTTTTCACGTTTTTTCGATGATTTTCCAACCCTCGATTTAGTTCAAATGATCTATTTTTCAAATAAAATTTCAAAATAAACAACTTTTTGTGCAAAAAAAGCGAAATTCAGCTTAAAAAAAGTTTCCTTGCCTTCAGCTCTCTTCCAGAATGGTGTACTTGGAATAAATCAAAATATAAGATTGTCGCTGAATTTATAGAAAAATCTAAAAGAGGAAGTTACTAAGAAATTACATTGTTAATAATAAACATTTTTACTACCCATTAAAAACATCCTAAAACTTTTTTTCATAGGTTTTAGTCGTTAAATCTTCTTCCAGTAAAAATGTAATTTTTTTTAATAGTTTTTTTTTAGCTTTAGTCATACCTTCGGGCAAGTGTGAGCGAATTTCAAACAGAAAAGCCTATTTATCGGTCATAGGCCATGACCTCAAGAACTATTCAGTAAATATTATTTGATCTCAAAGAAGATCAAAAGATCAAAGGAACCAAAGAAACTTTTAATTTTCCTCTCTGGAAAAAACTAGAAGAATCAGAAGAATCCCCGGGAAAGATTTGTCCAAAAATGAATGTAATGACGTCAACGTTGAGATGTTTGTAGATTTTTTATTTTTTAACGAATGAATCATTAATGCAATTTGTCAATGATTCATGACAAGTCTATTTTATGCTTTATGCATTGACAGAGATGTAAAAAAGAATATGACGTCATTGATTATATTTCTAGAAAAAAATTTGCTAGTTTCTCTCAGCTGATTCCAGTGGAAAACAGAAAGTTTCTTCGTCGATTTCTTATTATTTTAATATATTTTCTACAAAATTACATAATGTGCCGATTGTGTATTTGGACTATGGAATTTCCTCATATATAGAATCAAGTAAGTTAAATAAAAAAAAAAAACGTCGAGATAATCTCAACTAAAACAAAATAAATAATATAAATTCAAGAAAATAAAATATTTTATTTTTCTACTACCGGAATAATTAAAAAGAGGTAAAATATTAAAAAAAAAAGAATTTTATAGGATTTATTGTAGGGGCTCAGGAATATAAATGTAATAAAAAAAAATTCAATTCGAAATTAAATTAAATTAATAAATTCAATAAATTCAAGTCCAAGTCAAAAAGCCATGGTGAAGAGAACCGTAATTGGTGCAAAGTGGATGCAGAAAGTGAAAATCAATTTGACAAAAATACCCTCAATTATTAATGCCTGAGGAAGGAGAAATAAAGCTCCGAAACGTCGCAGAAGTAATAAAAGAGTATTTTCTAAAGGTCAGATCCCACGTTTTGACTCCCACAACATTTGTAAATTGACCGAATCTCCAACATTAACAAAAATAAATTCTGTTAATGTTATAATAAATATTCTATTAGTTGGTGTTCCACTTCGTGGCCAACACCAAGTATTTTCATCTATTCTAATACAACATATAATTCTTACCAAAAGTCCCGTAAATTTTTCAAGTCTTTTTAAGGGTAGAACCCAGATTATTTGAGGAAATTTTTGTTAAGTCTGACTTTAAAAAGAATATCTAGAAAAGTCAATTCTCAACCAGAAATGCACAAGAAGTTCTAAGACTCTTCCTGTAACTTAATCCGTTTAATTTTTGTAAATACAAGGTGGCCAGGATGATAGATCATGATTTTAGTATCTTATAACTTTGATTGAGATATCTAACTCTGAATGTTTTTTTTTTAATTCAAGTGTTAAAAGTAGCATTTTTCTCCTTCGAAAAAAGCATCTTTCAAGTAAATTAAGTCAAATATTTGATTTGTTAATAACTTTCGAATTGTTTTGAGAAAATCAGCAGACATGGAGCCAAGAATATTTCATCGCTTTCCATATATGTATCTACATAAAAGTTAACTTTCACATTTTTTTTGCTCTAGCAGCTACAATTCTTATAATATTCACTTGAAGTTTTCATTTAATCTCAATTTAATAAAAGGTTTTAAATTGGTAAAATCGTGGTTTAATCTCTGGGCCACTCTGAAGATTGTTTAACATCTTCTTTTGCCATTTTAATGCACTCTAGCTAAATAAAGTAACTTGCGGCGCTGCAGAGAAGTAAAAGTAAAAAATAAATAAAAGAAAATGCCAACACTTTGAGACGATTATACATTTTTATTTTTAAATGTTTTTTGACCTCCATAAAATAAATCTTACAATAAAATTATTTTAAATGTAACATAATTAATTCAATTGAGAGAGAACTTCATTCAATAAATTTTTTTTCTCACTCAAAATGTATTTTTCTTCTTCCTTATTTTGGAGTAAAGAAAGGAGAAGCCGTTTTACACGGACAAGAATTGTCCGTTTATTTTTGCTCTCACTCGTTTAAAAATTTTTCCATTTTTTTTATCAAACAACACTATTAAAATATATTTTCTTTGATCCATTTTACCGCCGTTTCCGCTATTTTTTCTTCTTATTTTTTCCCTCATTTCCTTATTATTTTTTTTAGGAAAGTTTTGTGAAAACTTATATAACTTCTAAAAGTTCCCTCTTGAGTATCTTTTTCTCTTCCCTTGGGCTTTCTTTCTTTATCATGTTTGTTTTATTTATTTATTTATTTTTGGTTGAACATTGATAAAATTGATTATGAGATTACTATATTTTGTTTTATCTTCATTAATTCCATGGACATCGATATTTTTTTCTTTGATTATTTCTTTCTTTTATGTGAATATATTATTGTTTCTTGTTTCGTTATCGTGTTTTTTTCATTCATGACTCCCACCCTCCTGTTCTGGCCTTTTATTTTTTAAATCTCTTTTAGATACCTGTAAAATGTAGCACATCATTTTTGAAATGTTTTTTTAGTTATAATTTTCTAAATTTAATGATTAGGTTGGTTTCTTTAATTTTTTGATTTTTTAGGGACATTGTTGTGTAGATAAATATTAGTTGGATTTTTTTTAATATAAATTCTACATAATATACGGATTTTGTGATGCTTGTTTTTTTAAGTTTAGTTTTTAGCCAGTAGTAGGAAATAGTTTAGGTATAATGCTATAAAATGCATCCAAAAAGACAGTTTAGGTATATTTTACTTTTTGAAAAGTTTTTTTAATGGTTAATTTTGGGTAAATTAAAGTCAAAAGTTTTCAAGGAAAATTGAAAAGATTTTCCCAAATCATTTAAAAGAAAAGAAATATTTATAAATGTTTGTAAATAAATATTATCTTTCGAGATAATTTTTTTTTCATTTCATAAAATATTTAAAAAAAAAAAAGATCTATAAGAGGAAGATTTTAAAAATTCAATTTAAATTCTAAATAGTTCTAAAGACTTTCATTGCATTTACCTATAAAAATTCTAGAGTTTTAAGAGATTCAATAGAAAAAGAAAATTTTCTTCAAAAATATTTTTAAAAGAATAAATAAATAAATCTTCGAGAGACTCCAAGAATTGGCACGAGTTTGTCTTCTCATGTATCTTTTTTTATCAATAGTCTTTTATTTTCTTTTTCATTTTGTGCAAAATTTGCCGTTGTAGGATCGATACTAAATATTTCTTTTAGGATTTTTTTCTTTCTCATCTAAAATGTCTTCTAGAAATGTGCTTTTAGTATTGAAGGATTAATGTCCTAAAAAACTTGGTTTGTGTGTGAGATAAAATTTTATGTGCATTTTTTCAGTCTCTCAGAAAAGTTTTATCGCAATAAATTATTATTTTTTCTCTCTACGAAAATTTCTACATAAATTTTTTAAAACACTCTCCTAAATATTATTAATTAAAAATTTCTGGTCCAATTTCTATTAAATATTTCTCTGTTTTTCTTTATTTTTTTCAATGTTTTTTTCTTTCAAAAACAATGCTTTTAGTTATTTTGTCTTTCCAACACTATGATGGAGAATAATTTTTAACAAAATAAAAATCTTTTTTCCAACGATTTTAAAATCCCTTTTTTTAATCTTTCTAATCTGTGCTAATCAGCTGTTTTTTTTTTATTAAATTTTCATCAAATTTCTTCAAAAAGAAAAAGAATTCTTCAAGAAGAAAATGTAAGAAAGACTTGAGATCAGAGAATATTCTTCCTCTTTCGCGATGAAAAATACAAACTCAACAATCACAAAAAGAAAAATATCGCTTATTTTTCTTATTAAAGTAAAAATAGTATTTTTCAAAGTTTCAGAGAAATTAAAAAGAAAATCTAGAAATTAGAAAAAAAAATTCTAGAGCTATTTCACTTCACATTAATCTTTTTTTTGCTTTCTATAAATTCTTAAACAGTCTTTCCTTTGGTTTAACTTTTACTTTTTCTTTTATTTCTGTCTGCACATCTATGTTGATATTTTATTTATTTTTATTTTATATTATATTTTTCACCTACATTGTATACTCTTTTTTTTTCTTTAACCCTTTAACGTCCAACGTGAAACATAAAAACATTGAAACATGCGCTCTTTTATCGTGATTTTTATTCTATGAATTTTTTTAGAGGACTTTTCTCACTCAGAACGTCTTCTTTGACCCCTTATGCGTGAATTTGATGCATTTGTAACATGCAAAAACAATTACATTCATAAATAATTGAAAAAATAAAATGTTTCACGTTTGGGTCAGCGTATGACCCAAAAAACCTTAAAGGGTTAATATTTCCTATAAGAATTCTTGTGGGATTAAACATGATATTTTTTGAGCATTATTCTCTCAAGGATAAAAGTATAATGTTGGGACGTCATAAATTGGATTTTTTTTTCAGATAATATCAAATATGTTTGAGCACCAATGTTGCACATTTAATCCAGCTAACAGTGATGTTCTATTATTTGTGGCAAAGAAGACAGAGAAGTTAATTGAAAATAGTGTAGCAATTTAACAGAGATTTAGAAATGCAAAAAAAAACATCCATGAAACATTTGCGTGAATATTTTATCAATGTTTCAAGAGAAAAAAAATCTACCTTAACCATTGGAGCAAACAGGAAACATTTAAGACGAGTAAAGAACGAATAAGGAGATAAAAATAGATTTTTCAATTAACCCTTTCGCGATCGTTTGAAACTTTTTTGAATTTTTTTTTGAAACTTTACGAAGACATTTCTCAATTTAAACGTTTTCTTTGGCTTCTTCTATGGAAACTAATGCATTTATGAGTCAGTGTATAATTAAATTGACGTGAAAGGGTTAAAAGAACGTTTAAAATGAATTAAAAAGTATAATTTTATAATCTTTAATTTATAAAAATTGTGATTACTAAACCAACTGAATCGAATTTAGACCTTGTTTATTCTGATTATACATTTTGAAAGTTTGTCAGTCCATTTCTAACCCCTAACGTTTTTTTCTAACGTTAGATTTTGCTATTCTAACGATTAATGAGTTTTTTTTTGCTGCAGCCAGTCATTGCTTATCTCTCTGAGCGAATCTTTGCTGATTTCTTGCAGAAGATTTGAGGATTAAAAAATTTCTTTTGATCAGAAAATTAGGATTTTAATTAAAAAAAATCCTTTTGATCTGGAGAATGCTAATTTTGCCTAATGACAGACTTTTTCGTCAAAATGGAACATTCCTCATGAAATTGGAACATTTTTCTAACCAAAATTAGCATTTTCCTGGCCAAAACGGAAAATTCTCCTGATATCAAGGAGGATTTTTTGAAAAAATCCTAATTTTCAGATTAAAAATCCAGAATTGAATAAAAAATGGAAAATCTGTTTGGCTATTCCGGGACCTACCCCATTATTGTTTCCTCAAAAGTAATAAGTTTCCGGGTTTTTCATGGGCTAAATGGGTGTACCCACCCAGAAAAACTCACGTTATCCAGAGCTTTCGGCTCCGTTCAGAGCCTTCTTCAGTGGCTACAGAGAGAAGGAATTTATTTATAAACATTTTCTACAAAAACAAAACAATTTTCCACTCACTGTTTTTGTAGAAAATGTTTGTAAATAAATTCCTTCTCACTGTAATCACTGAAAAAGGCTCCAAATGGAGCCGAAAGCTCCGGAAAATGTGAGTTATTCTGGGTGAGAACCCCCATTTAACCGACGAAAAACCCAGAAAATTATTATTGTCTACACGCCGGAAAATCACTTCTTTTTTCTCAAAAGGTTTAATGATTCATGAAAAACGTCCTTTAAAATTCAGAAACTCTCCCGATTTCATAAAAGAAAATGTATCTATTGGGTTGTCGAATATTTATTCGGTTAGATCCGGATTCTAACCTAACATTTTTACGATTACATTCAATGGGGATGAATGAGTCAGAAAATAAAAATTGTAATGAATTTATGTGAATATCTTAGGTTAGAAATTCGTGTAAATATTGGACAAACTAATATTTCAATATTTTAAATATATTTTTTTTAGAAAATGAGTTTTCAGATTAACGTAAAAAATTAATAAATATCTTTAAAAAAAATTCTGCGAGTTAAAAGAACGTTAGACAAAAATTGACTGATTAAATGCAAAGAAAAACCTTAAAAGCTTTTCCATTTAACCATTTAAAGAATAATTTCCACTGAATTTAAATGAAAAACTTTATGGTTTTGCTACACAATTTTCTGCACTGTTCTGTCTTTTTTTCTTTTAATTTTTCATGGAAAGTTTATGAGAATGGATAAGGGGCTTTCTTTTTTTCTTTACTCAGGATGCGCCCTTCTGGTCATTTCGGGTGTTGAGGGGGGAAGGACGAGGGCTTTTTTGAGGAATTGCGGCTTAACCGGCTTTACGGGCTTAAAGGAGGACAATGTTGGGGGATTTGTGCTCGTACTGGCTTCTGCAGCTGTACTACTGGCACTCCCAGCACCACCCCCTTGGAGGCAGCCACCCGTGAGTTTGAGATCAGCAAATTGAGAAACGAATTTTTGGGTATTTCTTGCCGGAATGGGGCTCTTGTGGACAACAGTCGCACCACCATCCTCACATTCAGTTGTGTTGTCTTCAGTAATGTGCAAACTTACCTCCACTGCCTCCTCCGGGGGTTCCTTCTCCTGTGGCTTCACTTCCGCTTTGGGTTTTTCCACCTTCTGAAAGGGAAGTTTTACTTCCTTCTTCCCCGGCGGAACACCACCACCCCCGTCAAATTGCCCCTCAGCACTGAAACGCTCATTCTTCTTCAGCGTACACTGATTCTGCGTGGCAAAGCGCTCAGCTGATGACAAATCCACCTCCACATCTTGATCGAGACTCTCCCGTGAACCCTCACGCTTCACCTCACCCGAATGATTGGCCATTGCTGGCAAATCCATCACTAAATCCGGTGCAATGCGATTCCGCGAGAGAATTCGCGGTGTTGTCAAGCTATGCTGTGAACTCAGCTCTGCCCTCTTCTCCCACAGCTCACGATTCTGCTGGAACATGTTGCACACGCGATTTTCGGATAAACTGAAGCTTTTTGAGTGAAATTTACGCGGTGCCTTAACCACCTCATCATCCCCACGATGCTTGAGGACATCCGTATCCGAATGCCTCACCCCAATCTTCTCCAATTGCCCATCATGCTCCCCCTTTTGGCGCACTTCCACCTCATCCACATCCTCTTCTCCCACCACGTCCGCCACATCGCCATTTGTGCCCACCTCCGTGCTACTTCCGGAGGCCACAGGTTGTGGTGGTTTGCTGGGTTCAGCATAAATTGGTTCATTCTTTCGGGCACCCTGAAAAGACAGAGTTAAAGAATTTAGGGAAAATATCAAAATGAAGGAATAATGAAAAATTATTTTCCCTTCAAAATTAAGATTTTTAATCTATTTTATTTATTAATTTAACAACAACAAAAATTAAAAAAAAAATTAGTGGGGGAAGCTATATTAGTGCATTAGAGAGAGGGAGAGAGAGAGAGATGGAAAGGGTGAGAGAAATATTTAATAAAAAAAAGCATTTTAAGCACATTTATTGGTGGTTAGTGTGAGGCAAAAAAAAATTAACACTGACAAGCAAAAATTAGTTGATAATTATATTCATATTTTCATTGTGAAGGACACAAAGAGACAAAAAGCATAAAAATGACGTCATTATTTGCATTTTTATTCATATTTTTGTCGGCTTTTTCCCAATTTAATCTCAGAAATTTCTGATTATTTCTTTCATTAAAAGGTCTTTCACATAGAAAGTTGGTAAACTCCTTTAACCCTTGAAGGATTTTTTTGGCTATTGCGACTAATTAGATTTTTTTAAAAGTTATTAAAAAATATTTTTTTTAATCTAACGTGATAAAATATCTATATTAGTTGGAAAATTCAATAACTTTAAGTTTGTTGAAAGAAACTTTTCTCTTCTTGAGAGAAAATTAAGGACAAGGGGTGTTTAACTGCTGAATATTTTGATTTTGTTGGCGAATCAACCGAATAACTTTCTTCGGCTTTTCAATACTTATTGAGCTTCAATTAATTGGAATTATTAAAGACTTTTCTCATCAATTTGAATCTTTTTAGAACTAGTACTTCTCAGGCTTGAATTTAGTACTTATTTAAGCTTTCTTTTTCTTAATCTGAGCCTTTTTAGAACTAAAATCCGAATAATTTTTTTCAGCTTGAATTTAATGCTTTTCTACGTTTGAATTTAGTACTTCTTAGGCTGAAATTTAGTACTTTTTAGCACTTTCATCTAATGCAGAATATTTTGATTTCCTTCTGTGAATCATCCGAATATTTTTGTTCAAATAAACATCCCTTGTTTAGGACAAAGTTTTGAGGTTAGAAATATCCTATCCTCCAAGGGTTAATACTTAAAAGTATAAAAAGTTTTCAAAAAAAAATTTCATTAATTTTTGCGAATTTTTTTTAAGGATTTTTCTTTTAAAATTTTTTGTTTGTTTAAATCCCTTTTTTTCTACAACCAATTCTATTTTGCTTGTCAGTTTTTTTCTTTTTCGAAAAAAAAGCATCAAAGGGTTAAGAAATACAAACAATTTAATATTAAAAAAAATAGAGTTAAATATTCCCAATTAAATGAAGATGCTAATTTTCTGCAGTTATAAAAATAAAAAAAAAACAACAGAGGGGGGCGATAATGGTCAACAAAAAGCATCTCACCTTTAGCATCTCTCCCCTCTCTCTTTCACATATCTACCCATTTTCTTATCTCTCGCAAATTTATCACTCACAAACACATTGAAAAAAGTTTTTTTTTTTCATTTAAAGGCAAAAAAACAATAAAAATAAATTGTAAAAAAATGCATTTAGCAAAGCTTCCGACAATAGCACGAAAATTGAGATAAAACAAACATTTTAAAAAGAAAAAATTAATTAATTTTAATTTGCAAAAAAATGTTTTGTTTTATTTATTGTATAAAAAACTATGCTAAAATAAAAAAAAATACAACACATACATTCAAAAAAATTAAAAAAAAATAATAATAAAACTAATATAAACATGCTTTATTTGTTTAGATACCAAAAAGTATTTTGTAAAAAAAAAATTATATAATATTTAGAAAAAAAGATCTACATGCTAAATACTGCTTCTTTGTCATATTTCTCTTTCATTAATTTACTATTTTTCTCAATAATTTTATATTCTATTTTCATTTGTAACATCTCCCTCTTGAGATTCTCTTCTAGAGAATTGTTTTTAATTTTTTTTTCTTTCCTATTTTCATGTTTAGTCGCAAGAAAAGGCGAAAAGTGGCACATTTTTTGTTTTTAAAAATAAAATTAACACAAAAAAAAGAAAAAAAGAGCAATTAGTTTTCACGAGGAAAATAAATTATCTTAGAAAAACAAATCAGATAAAATCTCACATTTTTTTCCAACTCTCTCTGTCTCTTCCGGGAAAAAAATATTCATCATCACTTTTTTTGGAGACATAAAGAGAATAAGAAAAAATAATTTTAAAAAATGATTTTTTTTTAATGAAAAAAGGGAGATTCAGGCACGAACTAAACGTAATTTAAAAAAAAAAAATGAGTGAAAAATAAATGAAAAAAAAAATGAGAGCTAAACTGTAGTTTCCAGTACCTCAAATTGGAAGTGATTGAAGTCCTCCAGGAAGTCCATGGAATTCTCAAAGGAATGCGGCTCATCGTGGTAGCTGTACTTGGACTTAACTGTGTCCACTGTGTCGTAGTGCAAGAAATCCTCAGGTGGCCTCTTTGGCTCCACCATTGGAATCCCTATTTGAAGCTGCTGTGCCGTTGGCTGCTGTTGGCTAACTTCCTCACTTTGTGGTGCATTTTCCGTGGTATTTGCTGACTTTGGTGCCTGCGCGGGAGCTGATTGGCTCACCGTGTAGACAGTCAGTTGACTGGGAATGACAATTGAGCCACTCGGTCGACGCTTTCGGACTGATTCTTCTGAACTTGAGGACTTCATGTGATCACTCCCTCGATCACGATCTTCGTCTCTGTGTCAATTAAAATATTGCCACGTTAATAAGGCCCTACCAATGACCTTCTATTATCCCTGCTCAATTCTTATAAAGTTAATCTAAAGTTCTAAAGTAATATATTAAAATTTTAAAGATAAAAATTGCAAAAATTTTGAGGAATTAAAAAAAAGTTACTTGTAGTTGCACTAAAAGTGTTGCCGAACCGAAGTATATGGTAAAAGTGAAAACAAAAATTTGGGGACTACTTAGGGGATATATTTACTCCTTTGAGGACTGCAGGCAAGCTAACGAGCTGATTGAACTAAAAATAATTTTTGTGGGTTTCTTTGAGCTCAAATAAGACATTTTTAGCAAAAATTTCCAATTTAAAAATATTCAGTTTTTCGTGGTTTTTGATCCTGTGATTTCTTGGGGATGTCCTTTTGTGATCTCAAAATGTTCTGGGTCCATAAAGACATAGTCCTGCATTGCTTTTGGATTAATAAATTAAAATTAACTAACTAAAATTTGTGACAAATTTTTGTTAAAAGAGCTGAGATGCTCCCTCCGGAGGCGTCAAGGATGCGTGTCAATCCAAGAAAAACACAATTTTTACCAGAGCTTTCGACGAATCACCTCGCCTTCTTCGGTGGTCAATTTTTGTCTACTTTCGGATGCAAAAAAAAATTTTTTAAATTGAGAGTTTCCATCAGCTAATAACTCAATTGTCCTCAATGCGTTAATTTAACAACACGTCTAATTTTAATTAGGTCGTTTTGAAATAATTTTTCCTGTCGCTTTTTTGGTTCGCTGTCTTTAAATTAGGGTTAATAAAATTGGAGAGAAAAAAATCTTAGGATTGGGGAAAGACAGAAGTTTGATAAACTTACTTGATTTTCAACGAAATATATTTGTCCGGGACGAGACCTTCCTTCCCATTAACCGTACCCTGCCACCAATCATTGGACACTTGCTTCCGAAGAATAACCGTCTCACCCTTTCGGAGACTCAATTCACGGTTGGATCGAGCTGAGAAGTCAAACTGAACTGTCGCTTCAAGTGTATCGGATTCTGTTATAATTGCACAAAAAGAAATGAATAAGAATCACAAATTCTTTCCCAAAAAAAAAGAACAACAAAACTCACCATCTTCTGATGGATAAACCTCTGAGTCTGGGTCTTCAGCAACTTGTTCCGTTGGAGAGTCACCAACCTCACTGAAAAATGTAATTAAATATTAATTTTTCAAAACAAGAACTAAAATTAATGAGAAAACACCTACATATCAATATATGGCTCCTGGGAAATGTACTTCTCATATTGCGTCCCACCGAGATCTCGAGGGAAGAGCTCTTCGTGGAAAACAATCATATTTTTGATGAGTTCATTCACTTGATTCTGAAACTGCACCTGATCCTTATCCTCCGGGGCTGGCATTAGTGTTGGTCCAAAGCAAATGGCCAAGTTGTATGCATCCATCATATTTTCATCTGAATACTCTGAAAGACTACAAGGAAAACATTTTGAAACTTCTTAAAAGAAACCAGAAAAAGAATTCCCAAAGAACTTACTGGTTGAGAAATGCAAAGAGATATCGAATCACAATAATCACAGAGCGTGGTAAGCTCTGAAGGAATTTCCTAATTCCATTCACAATTTCCTGTTTTGATTCCAATTCTGTGTTAAGAAATGAAATAAAGTTAATAGTTAAATTGAAAGAAAAACGTCTGAAAAGGAAAAAAAAGCTTGAAAAGCAGAGGAAAAGTACTCACGTGCAAGTGAAACAAAGTGATCGAAGTAGATGATGGGAAAGAGAGGCTCCCGGAGTTCACGAAGGTACAGCTTCAGTACTCCACAGACGGAATTAATATCCGATGCATCTGTTGTGTCTGCCAGGGGATCTTCACCCCTTTCGAAGCCTTCACGGAAATTTGAAATTTCCACCTGTGAGCCAGACACACGGAAAATACCCTGATGATGGAGCCCATAGAGATTAATGACACGTATACAGCTTCGCATTATGAGGGGAATCTCCTCATTAGTTGCCTCGAGGTATTCCTCGAGTGACCCCCCAAATAACTTTGGCTGCCCCGAGATATTCATTCGCCCAATGCGCTTTCGCTTTGGCACATTTGTCTTCACCATGGGATGCCCTACAGCACCCCCAGCTCCATCTTTGGTCAGCGATGTCCGCAAGAATTCCGCCTTTGCATCTAAGCGCGCAATACGCGATGTTCCCAAAATATATTCACGAATTTTTGTGATGTAGAACTCCTCAATCTCCTGCTTGTCTGCTTTTTGCTTTGTCAGCTCCTTCGATGCCCCATGTAGGGCTGGATCACCGAAGAATGACGTCAAATCGTAGTCTTTTGTATTTAGGATCTCCAACAAATTTATCTCAGCCGTCTCCAGGGTCTTCCAGATTTCCTCAGACTCTGTCCGAAGATTACTAACACGCTGCTCCAAATGCTGCAGTCTTGCCTCCATCTCCTGATGCAGAGCTTTCTGCAGTTCTGGTTCAATCGACTATTTGTTTTTTTTTGTAACCACAACAAAAGAAAATGTATCCTTTTAGAAAAGGAAGACTTCAGGGAGGATATAGAGATTATTTTTCATAAACAATCTTATCCGCTTTACCCCATCTAACGTATTATTCGTTTCTATTTACAAAATTCTTCAAATAAAACATTCACCGATGTTTGCACTTGAAATGTTGATTAAATGGGGATTTATTCAAAAGGGAAAAAGCTTTTAGGGATAAATGTGTGTGTGGAGAATTTTCCAAGCTGCCTGAAGCAAATAAAACATTTCATTGCAAAATGGATAAAATTGCAGATGCATTTTGAAAAGTAATTCCATGAAAAACTCCTTCACAGTGAAATACATACATCCACCTACGGGGATGCCTAGATAGGTGTACAAAAGGGTTGAAAATAGAGCTTATATTGCATTGATGTGGAAGCTTCACAAAATTAACCTTGAAAAACTTTCAATGGCGCATCTCGAGCATATTATTTAATTTTCTATTCTCTGTATGCGAACACAGCAAAATGGGAGGATGAGATTTCATAAAGTTTAATTTTAATTTTCTGCAATATAATACACCATATATGCCAATATTGTGGAGGAAAATTAAATTCAAACGCATGAATGAATAGAATATATTGTATTGAACTTACCTCAACGAGATGCTGCCCCTGAAATTCCAATCTCTTGGGTATCATGAAAGCACTGTGGTGCTGTTCCAGGAATTTCTGCTTATCCGCCCGGCTATCCATTGAGTGAACGATGTGGGAGAGATTTTCGGCATTATTTAGCATTGAACGGCATCTACCCTGATCAGCGGTAACGTGCATAAGGAGTGCCCTTGAAACAACTGAATGGAATCCCAAATCCATGCACTGAAATGGAAAATTTTCATTTTTTTTCTTTCAAATTTTTCCGCAAAAATTAATTAATAAATTTCTTTAATTTTCTTTACATCAAACCACAACATTTTAAGTAATAAAGTTTGTATCAGAATACACCTATCCACAGTGAAAGAGACATGTGAGACATGAGAATTACATTAATGATGATCCCCCAACGTTGGGGTAATTAAAAGTGATGCGGGAGAGTGCAAAAATAGCCGGCAGGTACAAATTAGACGCCGAAGCATCATTTACTTCCTCTCGTACAGCAAAAAGGGATTGATGTGAGTTTGAAATTACAATAATTTATCCACAGAAGGTCAATTTCCGCTCGTCAAGTTTTTTTTTCTTTTTATTTTGCACAGATGGAAAGGGAAATGTTGCGCTGATATGATAGGAAAAATCTCTTATGCACAATTTAGAGTAAATTCAAAATAAAATGAGTTTTATCCGTTTTATCGAATGGAAAACACTTGAGAATTAATTTATTACAAAGTAACGATTGCCTAGCATAAAATGAGGGCGGAATTTTAAATTTTTAACAGAAAAGAATTTAAACTGGAAAATCTTGTTAAACTTTGTAACCGAGATTTTAATGAAAGTTTCATGAAAAAATGAACTAGAATTAAATTTTTGAAAATATGAAAAAAAATAATAATTAATAATAATAAACAATAAATATAAAAAATAATTGAAGGAAACAAGAATTTCTTTTTATTAAAAACAATTTAAAAAAATATTTTTTTTGAGCAGTAATTTTTAAAATTGATTGACATTAAGAATAGTTTGACCAATGGGTCTTATTCAGCGACCGAGAAACCCTTGAAATTCGCTTGAAATCTAGAAATTTCAAATATGTAAAAAAAATTAAGGATTTCAAGGATTTCTTGGTCGTTGAATAAGGCCCAATGGGCCTAATTCAGCGACCAAGAAACCCTTGAAATCTTTGAATTTTGTATTGAAATTTCAAGATTTCAAGCGAATTTCAAGGGTTTCGTGGTCGCTGAATAAGGCCCAATATTAGATTTATTTTTAAATAGGATTTTTTTAAATTTATTTTTCGAATTAATGCCCAGAAGTATAGAACAACTAATGTATGACTATACAAGAAAAATTTTTATAAATATGATAAGAGTGTCTAAGAGGGGCGTGCGATCAGAAAAAAGGAAATAAAGTGACTTCAAAAATTATTTTTAGAATAAATTTTTTTTTCGATTTTGATTCTAGAATTATTTTAAGTCATCTAGAGAAAGGTTTAATAAAAAAAAATAGATAAGAAATAAACGCGCGTAACAATAGTTGAGATAATTTTTCTAATTTGGACTTTGAATTTATTTGGGATGTTTTTCAAAGTTTATATTTTTTTTTAATTATGACCCTGAAAAGATTTTTTGGCACTAAAATTTGAAAATTTGACTTTACATTTTTTAAATATAAATTCTTAAATATTTTTTTTACATAAAGATTCAGTTATTAATTAAAGTTTCAATTATCTATTTTCAGATTACTATTATTTTTGTTTTATCTTTGTTTTCTTTTCTATAGAGTAAAGAGAAATGTTTTGCACATATTTTTTTTTTTATTTAACAAGAACAAGATTATTTCACATAAAAATAACTAAATAAAGAAAATAAAATAAAGGTTGCAAGACAATGTCTTAAAGAAAGAATAAAGAGAAAAAAAGAGTATTTTGTACTCACATCAATGAGATCACTGAGGTCCTCAACAAAGTACTTGTGTATTGTCGTATTGGACGCTTCGAGACATAGTTGATATTCATTTTTGGCTTTGAGCGCCTTGAGACGTGCATCTGTGTATTTATTGCGCCTCTTTAGCACCTCCTTCTCAATCAGTCTGTACTTTTTGCTCCTCTCGAGCTTCTCCTTGGGAATTGTCTGTTGCAATTTGGTCCGTTGATTCTCAGCTGTGCGCAATTTTGTCTCAGCCGCCTTGCATTCAGTCTGATAGCTGTGATATGTCTTCATTGTTGTATGCAACTCCTGAAGGACACGAAGGATTTCCTCATGTGTCTCATAGCCAATTTCCCGGCAGCGCCGGTAGATGCGCTGAATATCATCAATTACACTCTGAAGACGCGTCACAAGGTGCGTGGAGTAGATCTCAGCGAGTGTTGCGTGATCTTTTGACAGGGACTTTGTGTGATTGATCATCTGCTGCCAGCAGGCATAAGATGAAAAGAGCGGCCACTGCTCTCGTCTACGCAAGTTACCCACCAATGCAAAAATTTAATTATTTCAAAATTAAATTAAATTCCTTCCCAAAAATACACTCACTTTTGCTTTTGTTCTTTGTGCCGAAGTAGGAGACTCTTTGCCATCTTTTCGAGACTCTTGCTGTAATCCAGCTCCAATTCACCGCGTCTCCGGAAAAAATCCTGCAACTCCTGAATGAGTGACACCTGAGATTCAACCCTCACATCGAGACACCTCAGTTGCTCATTAAGTTGCAATCTAATGTCTGCAAGTGTAGCAAACAAAGGGATTCAATTAATTAATTAATTAAATCATCATTTCGTGACATCATTCAATTAATTCTGCCCAAATTTGCCTGTGGAACATTGTCACACAGTAACGGCCTCACAAATTACGAACACTATTTAATTAACAAAATTCCTTCCAAAAGTTTCTCTTCTCTATTTAAAAAAAAACTTTCCGAGAGAGTTTCCGTAAAAGACTTCATAAGAAAGATTCATAAATCATTGCTCATTCTGTGACCAAGCCCTGTGTGAAAAATAATTGAATTCTATTGAATTAAAAACGCCCCTGAATCTCGTGGGTTTTACATGCGCCACACACAAAAAAAAATCAACCAACTGATGTATTTTGGCTTATGCATTGAGACTCCTTTTTTAATCGTTGTCTCGTCTCGCTTCAATTACCGTGCATTTTGAAATGTCACTGATATTGTAATTGATTGAATTTCTGTTCTATTTTATTAAAGAGCAGAAAAGTCTCTAACTAGATCTTTTCTGCTTAACTTTATTGCTATTAAGAGTTCTTTAAATTAATGCCGAGTAATAATTTATAGAAAAGTTTTTATTCGATCAATTACTAGAGCTGTGAAAGACAAATTTTGATTAAAAGAGCTTTATTGAATAGGTTAAGGTATTTTCTAACGTTAGGTTGGTTAGTTTTCATTTCAAAAAACACTTAAATGACATTTTTTATGACTTCAAGGTAGTTTTAAAAAGTAATAACTTATGCTTGATTTCCTTCTTAGTGGTGCTAGGGTTGTTTCTTATCAAACTAATCTTCTTGGGTTCGATTCTCAGTGTGATCAGATTTTTTTTCCAAAAAGTTTTTTTTTTATAGTTAATTAGGTTTGTATTTTATTTAATTGGCATTCTCATTTTACTGGCGTCAACTGCCACGTCAGCGTTCACTTACAGTTCCGAAAATAAAACAATGATTAACCCCCAATTTTATTGCATGTTTGACACAGATTTTCATTGATTTTTAAATAATTCAGTGCAATTTATGATTTTTTTTTACCGAAAAAATTTTCAACATTGATTTAGATAGTTTACGAGCCTGCAAACTAAACGTTGCTGAGGTTTTTCAGAAGTTTTTCCAGAGTTCCGTTGCAATCAAATGAATCCCAATATACTACAAGTAAACTAATAGTTTAAGATTATTTGGGGCTTCCCTGTGTTCCGGGAGAATCACGGAGAATGGGAGAGACATGCAGACATAAATTCTGTTAGCCTCACTGCCAATGTGTTTATTTATTCCAGCATACATTGAAATTCAGGCATTGTGTGTCCCCATCCAAGTGTCTGGCCAGGGTGGGAGACACCACGCGCGGGGAAAAGGACATAACACACGACAGTCGCATTGTCACCCCCTTCAACTCTTCGGCTATCGATTAATTCACAACGGCTCGTGTGTGGCAATTGATGGTTTAACAAAATGCACGAAATATCCATTCAATTGCCACACAATTGGTGATTGTCTTCTTGATTTATACAAACTAATTTTACACTTCAATTTTCTTCTCAAGCTGATCAATTTGGGTTTTAATCTCCGGAGGAATCTTCTATCCCTTTTGATTGGGAAACTGTCAATAGGGTAAAGTGTGAAATATGTACTGCAAATTCTAGAAATTCTTGAAGTTCAAAGGATTTTTTGGTCGCTGAATTCAACCCATTTAATTTAAATGTTTTAAAACATTCGCGTTAATGTTTCATAGCGACAAACTCATCGAAGAAACATTGCAGTGAATGTTTTGAAACATTTAAAGGGACAAAATTAGCTACATATGATTTTTTTTAATGTAATTCCATTGGAAAATGGGGAGTTTCTTTAGCGATTTCGTATTCTTTTTGATTCTCTCTCGTTCCTGAACGAGGTATATATGCCTGAATAGCCTCCTTTTCGTGATATGTGATGAATATTAGATTTTTTGGAAAATATTTGTAAAAATTTTGAGAATATTCGTCGTTATTTAAAGAATCTTCTTTAAAAATCTAAAATATTCGAATCACTCTGAAAATATTTAGAGAATTTTTGTAGAATTCTGAAAAGTATTTTTGCAGCATTTAAAAAGAATTATTACTGCACATTCTTTCCTCTCTGGCAATTCTGCCAACATTTCCCTCTATTGCTGTTCTATTCTATATGCACTGTGGCGCTATAAAAGAATCTAAAACAATATTTATACGAGAATAACAAAAAAATTGCCGGTGTGAGCGTGGGTTGAAGAGTTTAAAGAGAAAAAAAAACCGCGTTGGGACAACAAAATGCAATTCCCACATTAAATTTTTGCTATCTCAAACGCATGGTGAGAGTGTAGGTACATGAGTAGAGATTCCAATAAATGCCAAGTTAATTTCATTCAACATTTATTATTTTATCTCTTTCTCTCTCCCTCATACAAGTCATTATGCTTAAATAATTGCAACATTTTTTTTTTAAATATCTCAACAAAAGAAATCTTCTCACGTTTCATGATTTATTTTTCTTCTTTTTGCACTGAAAATAACTGAAGAAAATGAAATTAAAGAGAAAAATTGAGAGGGAGAGTAAGGTGGAATTTTCATTGATTTTCAATTGAATAAATTGTCATAAATTTCAACGAAAAAATTCTTCAATTGATGCATAATATACCTAACAAGCATTTGGAATTTTAATTTGTACAAATGAGAATTTGTAAATAAAATATATTTCATTTTGAAAATTAATTAATAAAGAGAAGTCATCATGAATCATGGTCAATGTTTATTGATTCTGTGTACCGCATTTTCACAAAATGCAATGCCCAAATAAACATTAAACTTTGTTTATTGACCGTGAAAAGCTCTGTATATATGCACATGCAATTTATTTTTGATTTTCGTCATTCACATTTTCGATTCATTTCTGCCGTTTTGGTTGTTTCGTCTAATTTCACAAAATTCTAATAAATTGTTTCCACCCACACACGCACTGTACAAGATTCTCAATAATTAAAAATAGGCTGGTAAAATGCTGCTGAATAAGCACTTAAAACTTTTAATTTTGCAAATAAAATTCCCCGAAATATCAAAGAGAAAAAATGATTCATCATTTTCTCAAGTAAATTTGGCATAATTAGTGGTTCAAAGGCATTTTATTGGAGCATTTGTAGCGATATTAACGTGGACAATAACATGCGATGCAAATGGAAAGCTTTTTCGTAGAATATTGGGACTATTTCATCATTAGTTTAAGGATTCTTATTCTATTGCTTGCTACCTACATAGAACCATTTATTGACGTAAGCTCTGCTAAATAATTCATTCATTTGCGAAATTTCCACAAAATTCTAACGGTTTGAGATTAGCTATTGACGACATTTATTTCAATTGCACAAAATTTAATCCAATAAATCAATGAGGAAATTTCTGCTTAAAAGCTCTCTGCAAATAATCGTATTAAATTGAATGAATTTTCATTTCTGAGAATATCCTTTAAATTGCAATTCAATGCAATTTAATAATATTGCAATATAACGCGTTAATATCCTTTTGTCAACCCTTACCAGGAATCCGTGCAATATATCTCACCAATAAAAGTAATATCAATATTCCCGGAAAAATTCAGGCGTACCTGTATCCCCCTTAGCAACCAAAAGTTCAAAATCAAGGACAAAATTGTGTTCAGATCCCCAAATAATTGGCTTGTAAAAAACATGGGGGGTTAAAATGCATCGAGGGTGTCTACCGGGGCATTGATTCGTGAGTAATTTGCATTAAATAGGGTGGCACGACAATTCCGTGTGGATTAAAATTCGCAAAAAGGGGTTGTTTCAACCCCTCTGGAGAATTTTAAAATAACCCCGCCAATCTATGATTCTTGTCCACGAGAGCTTTATTTTTAAAACGTTGCCAACTGCTCTTGTTACCAACATGAAAGTTTTCCTGTTTTCTCTTTTTTTTTCTACACCCCACTCCACCCCCAACGACGACACTTTGTGATGTGAAATAATACATATTTGCTGCCAAACACACACCCATATTTTCTGAGTCATTTTGCTTCCTCTCTTTGTATGTCATTTACCCCAAAAGAGTTTTTCCACGTTGAGGTTCTCCCGGTTCTCCCCATACCGGTCTTTTGATCCATTCTCATCTCTCACTCCAGCCGGGGGAGTGTATTGAAGAGAAACAAGGCAGTTCTTTACATGGGTTGCAAGAAGTAAAAAAAGAAGTAAAGAGATGTGTTTGAACATCACTTTGTTTACACGGTGCAACCTTATTACTTTAATAAATGTTCTTTGTGTAATTTTTCTAAAAGAAAATTGCATTTTCTGCACTTTCATCGGCATTTTGTGCTTTTTCACTGCATTTTGCGCACTTTTTTTACCCTTTCATTACTTTATCTATTCAAGGGGTTGTTCTCTTAAATACTTTTCCTCTGTGTGAAATGTTAAAAGGAATGTAGAAAATCGATTTAGGAGTCAAGGTCTATGGCGATTTAGATTACTAAACGTTATTAACGGCTTTTGCATTCGAATTAGCAGCTTTTGACAATTTATTTGTCATTTTGACATTTTGTAATGTTTAACGTTTCGCTCTTTTTACATTCTCCACTTTTTATATTATTTTCTCATTTTCTAATTTTTGACATTTTACGTTCATTCAAATGATTGATATTTCTTTTCTTCCATTAGACGTTTCTTTTCTTAGTCTGACTTTTTTTATTAAAAATTTTACGTTTATTTTAACGTTTCTTCACTTTTCTTACGTTTGACAATATTTTAAAATAAGATTTAACGTTTTTTTCTTACGTTAGATGTTACATTTCTTACGTTAGAGGTTTCTTTTTTTTGTTTAACGTTTCTTTTCTAACATCTGACATTCATAACGTCTGACGAACTTAAAGCTTAATTTATTTCTAACGTTATACGTTTATTCTAACGTTTTTTTCTTTTCTTTAAATTCCATTGAATTTTTAACTTTTGAATAATTTCTTTAGACGTTTAAAGAAATCTCCTTTGCTCTAAATTTTAGTACATTGAGATATACGAAAAACCACCCTTAATATGCCACAGCTGCACATTGTGATCATTTCAAATCTCATTTTACCCCTTAAAATAATAAATTCCCAAATTATTGATTAGATTACCCCTATTTTTGATTTATTTACTCAACTTTATGACATATAATTTATGTCATAAACACATCGGTCTGATCACTTCTACACAGAGTTGAGAATCTCTGTTCAATCTTCTGCAGGAGCCATCGTCATCTGGCAGACGCAAAATTCCCTTATGGCAATTAAAGTTGTGCAAAATTCTATACAGATTAGATTTTGCAGCAAGAAGACAAGACACACGATGAGTCTCAGAATCGAATGATTTACAACACAGCACTGTCTTGATCTTCGTGTGCATTTGGTTCTATTAAATTGGACATGAGACAAAGTGCATCATCAACACCACATTGCGGTGTCCCGCCCCCTAAAACACCCCCCTTGCCAACACAAGGTTCTCCGAGAGGAGAAACAAGGAAAACAGAATGCAATTATGGGCAGCGTATTGCATCATTGAATGTGTGTATATTAAGCTCCTTGGAGTCACCACACGGCAATCCCGGGCACTCAATCAATTTCACCCACGCATGGAGCTTGAAACAAAGCAGAGAAATTGGCAAACAAGATGAAGCGACATAGAGAACTACATTAGTTCAAAAGGGGAATATCTTACTTTAATCTGACTACTGAATGTGTGAGCTTCTCACAACGTTTATAACTAAAACACAATTATATTTTGCATTAATATCCTTAATCCAGGCCAAAAGGGTTGGCAAATTTAAAAGGGGACACTTGCCCAAAGGACATTTAGCGTGGAAAATTAATCATGCCCAAAGATATGAATACAACAGAAGTTTAAATGGGTTCTATGCTTTAATTTTTGGCATGGAGAAAGGCTTAAATTTGCAAATCCCCCCAAACAAAGCATCTCTATTCACGACATAAAACTACATGAATCTAGTTATTGTGGTTGCATTATCAAGGAATTCAACGACAAAACTCAATTTATCTCGGATTAAAGATTTTTTTCTTTCATTACAAGCACCGGATATGCGATAAAATAGAAGAAATTTTCATATTAGTTTCTTCTTGAAAGCATCCTTCTTATGAATTTGCTTCATGATAAAAACTTCTCATTAGAATTGAGAGTTAGTTGGGGGAAAAAAGCATATTTCTGTTGGAATTTGTCCATGCGGTCATCGCCGTATTAGCGTTATAGCTTAGACAAAATTTCTTTCAGTTTTCTGATTTTAGATTTAATTTTCTTCTGGATTTCATTGTACCCGCGGAAAAGCATTTGGAAAATTTCCATCATGTGGAATGGAACATCCTCTCTTCCACGATGGAGGGGCCAAAGAAAATGGCTAAAAATAGGCAACAAGAACAACAATATCACAAATAACCACCCAAAGTGTCCGGATGCTGATTTACGGAGCCCCATGAGATTACTCATACCCTGACAAGCACTCTTCTCACACACTCTCTCTGTCTTACAGTGAAAATAGGTATGAAAACAGAGAATTCGACATGGAATGAGCAATTACCCCCAAAATGAATATTTGTTGCTACTCTGTGGAGTATATAGGGGACAAAAATAGATGTGCACGAGAGCTTTTCCTTCATTCTCTACCTCCTAATGCATTTTGCAGTAGGTTCAGTACATTGTATTGTATGATGATGAAGAATCACGCCAAATTTGTTGGTACAACATACATAAAAAAATTCCCCTTTAGTATGTTTGTGAAGATTAATTGATGGGGAAATTCTGGGAATATAAAAGTGAACTAGCACATGTGAGAAACAGATGAGATTCACATAAAAGATCATCATGATTAAGTGGATTATATGAGGAATCTTGTGGGATGATTTTTTGCAACAGAGAGCATCAATCCTTTCCAAGAAATCTTCCTTCTTCCATGAGAGACTTTATAAGACAATTTTATGCTCTATAGGCCATACAGACTTTCATGCATATTCTGGTATATTTCACAGTATGATTGCATCTGACATGATCAAGTGGAAAATGTGCTCACAAGAGAGTGTTTACTGACGTCTTTAAAAAAATCACATATTGCTCTTCCTCGTGCAATATTGGGCGCAGAGTGGCGAAAACTCTTTTAGAACCACTCAAGTGTACCCTAGGTGTCTGTTAACGAGTTTTTTTTCTTACTTCATACAACAGGCAATTTCGGATAATATTCGGCAAGTTTGCAGTGAAGGAAAAAGGAGGAAATTGAGGCGAAAATTTTCAATTTAACATTGAAAGTTTGAATTCAGGACATGTTGGGAAAATTAAATTATTCTCATAGTTCTCTCTGAAGAAAATGTAACAGGAATTTAACTTAATAATTTAAAAAAACCAACATCCATTTCCTTGGATTTTCCTCCAAGAGATTACATCCAAGTGTGGATGATTCAGCAAACGATGTATTTTCTTCACTATTTTTTCTCCCCCTCATGTTAAGTATTTTTTTTACACCCACACAAAAATTTCTAACATAACTATATATAACATTTCTTCAATACACTTTAGCTATAGAGAGATGGTAAGTAAAATAAAAAAAAAGAAAAATACTCAGGACAAAGTGTTACAAATATAGAAGACAAATAAGTATAGACGTCTATTCTTCACATCATCGTCATCCTCCTCATTAGATGGGATGCCTTGAGGAGAATCACATGGAGAGAGAAAATGAGAGAGATTTCCTGCCACGCAGCAGTGACGGTCATTT